>NC_057768.1:15458663-15678663 GCF_010389155.1 Erigeron canadensis | reverse complement strand
TTGAAATACACAGCTTACAATTCTTGAACAAAAACCCATCTTGAATAACGTAAGGCCCTTTAGCTTCATTTGGAGATAAACAAATAATATAGCCAAAATGTAACACCCCCAATTTCCATGGTGGAAACTAGGGAGTTATGGACCAAACTAACAAATATCAGGTCGTATTTCAATCCATAGTATCTTATTGCAAAATGACCAACGATAAAATGGATACGTTTTAAAAGTCTAACGACAAAATAGAGTCATAAAAGTACTAATATCCCACAAGAATAAATCTCTAAAATTTCCAACAACTAAACTAAAAATAAAGGCTTCTCCGCCACCCAGCTCCAATAGCTTTCACACCGCTTTGCCCAAAATCTCCTTGATTACCTGCCGCAGGGAAAGTAAGAAAACTACGGCTGAGCCAATTGCTCAGTGCACGGATATAAAGAATGACATATAATAATCTAAGATGGGCAAGAAGTGATTCATATAATCATTTAACTAGTGAAAAAAACGATATTTTGACGAACCAAATAAATATAGTTTATGGATAAACTGAAATCCAATTTATATTTCACATTTCAAAAAGAATTAGGCTATATATATCAAATCCGAACATTATCAAAAAGCCTACAATCAACGGTTTCATATTTCCAACCCCACCGAGCTCCTACACAAAAATAAACATATACATATGCATGTCGAGTCACATGAAACGACAAACAAATGTCCAACAAATGTACAATGGACTGCAGATCCAAGTGTACCCTACAAATGTGCAATGGTGTGTCGGGCACAACACAACCATCCACCCTACAGATCCGATAAATCCTACAAATTCCTAGAGTCGACTCATACGCCTCCTACACAAAAATGGCCAATGCTCTTATAGCAATCCTACAAGCGGAGAAGCCGTGAACACATACATCACCACGTCACAGTGGTGTCACACCATCGGTGCCCCGAATGATGCGCCTATAGTACCCCATAGGTGGTTAATAGCTCGGGGGTAATCCTACACATATATTAAGACGTATTCCATTTAAAGTTTCAAAAATGAGCTGCTTAATTCCCACCAGTTCCAAAAGTACATCATAAACATCTATGTTTTCTAAATAAAGTCAAAACCTTTATGTAAACCAAATTTAAGCAGCTTTTCATTAACCATATACAATAACCAACCGAGAACTTTTTGAAATCAAAATAAGATTAGATATATACTATAAGTGATAATACAATAACATTTTACAAACTTTTTGAAACAGCCATGCGACTGCCATAACAGCAAAACCTCAAGCTAAAGCCAATGAAACCAATGGGACGATCGAAACTACAACTTGTTGAGGATCAGTTTCTGAAATCACTCGATTATATTTCAAAGAGCCAAGTAACACATATACAAACGCAATTTACAGAAGCACGAGACGACAAACATACTAACGGAACTGGCCAAAGAAAACAGAGTACACATAACTTTCGAAACAAAGATTAAACTAGTAGATACACCTGATGATAGCTGAACGAAAGGGCAAAGAATTCAAACCGACGTTTAATGATTCGATGAGTTTTAGAAACAAAAATCCGTACCTTAAGCGATCGTGATGTCTAATAGAACCTCCTATCTATCTCTTCCACGAACGATCTACACCAATTAAAGAGCTACCCTTTTAATAACAGTTAACGACTCAACCCGACCCATCCATTCCTTTTATGACTGTTAACTATATACTATTTATCATATTAATAGTTTAAGATCATAATTTGACTAAAAATATAAATGGCCATTATGTAAGCTTGTCTCCTGGTTTTGGTTTTCTTTATGTAACAATATATATAATATCAACATATACTTTTGAATCAAGAAATCTGTACCATGCCATCGATCACCCTCGTCCCTGTAACTTTCATTTAATCCATATATCATTTTCAGTATTTAAAGTTAATCTAGATTAAGTGATAAACCAAATATTAAGACCAGCATTATTAAAGAATTCTTATAAGTGTCTGACACCAACATAATGACAAGTTACATGTTTTAGACTCGAAACGTTCATGTCACCATGAATGGTTATTTTGAAAGAGGTTTTAACTACAGGTGATTGACCTGAAAATATTTATAACCAAGAGACTAAGTATATACAGAAGTTCGATGTGTTTTACCTCAAGAATGAAATTGTTTTTGACTTGAACCTCTGCTCAACCGTCTGCCCAATTCAACCCGTAACTCTCTCACCCTATATTCTTATTTTCTTATGCTTTGTTTATTTTCTTTGATGCGGCGATTAGAGTATAGGCATGGTGTACGTATGTATATATATATATATATTTACCGTAACCAAGTGATATGGGCCGCATAATATGGAAATTATGTTAGGTTTTGATTAAGTTTCGCCATATGTTTATCTATACTAGTATTTGACATCTAACTAAACTCTCTTAAATAAATTCTATGTATTCAGCTCTAAATATAAAAATTCCGATAAACCCACTTAAAAAAATTATTTTACTAATTCAGACAAATTTTGGGGTATTATACAAAATATGGATTAGTTTAATATATTTCTTTGATAAATGAGAACCCAAGAACCCTACATTCCAAAATAAAATAGATAGCATAGAATGTCTTCTTGAAAGAGCATCAGCAGCAACATTAGAAGAACCAATCTTATGCTTGGAGGCAAAAGAATACATTTGCAGAAACTCAACCCACTTAGCATGCCTTTAATTCAGCTTGTGCTGCCCATTAATGTACTTGAGATCTTCATGATCAGAATACAAAACAAACTGCTTTAGATAGTCATTTATAGGAGCAACAATTGTAGAGAAATCTTTAATAAATCTCCTATAAAATGAGGCTAACCCATGAAAACTTATGACTTCAGTAATAGAGGAAGGAATGGGCCAAGATTTGATTGCTTCAACCTTGGATGGATCCAAAGAAATGCCTTCCTCGAAAACCACATAGCCCAAAAATAAAACACTACCAGTCATGAAATTACATTTCTCCAACTTGCCATAGAGTTAGTGTCTTCTTAATAGCTCAAACACAACTTCAAATGATCTAAGTGTTCCCTCATGAACAACACCATGCCAATCCTTATAAGCTCAATTCTCGACCTATGATTTTCTGGATTTAAGTGACTTATGAAAGAAACCCGAGTTAGAATCACCAACATCTAACCATTCCACTTTAGATTTCTGCTTAAAGAAGCGTTCTTTATCTAGTTAGGCATCGTGATTGGCAGCCAGAACTTGGGTTAGTTTAGGGACCACACCTAACATCTCTTTAAACGTATTCAATGAGTTCATGATCAGGTTAGCTGAAGCACATTACCTCTAGGGACTCCAAAATGATTTATACAAAAAAGTCCCTAATTTCTCTCTCTAACATGGCGAAAATGGCGATCTTCTTCCTTCTAGGAATTCTTGACTGATCGATCATTTGGTTAACATGGACGTTAACTCTCTCTTGGATTTATCCGAGATTGATTAACTACGTGTCTCTCCTTGTGTTCGTATCTGGTTAGAGTTTCTTTTTCTTAATTTTTTGTTTTCGCTTAACCTTTGTTACCTTGCTGTTCTTTCTGATCGATTAGTGCTTTGGGTTGCTCGGTCTTGCGGGGTTCATACCTTGATTATACCTAAAATACTAACTGATCGTGATTGGCATCCGGAACTTGGATTAGCTAGAATTAAGGTTTTATATTCTTTGTTTGTTGGTCGTGTCTCATAGTTTGCGTGATTATTTAGGTTTCTTGTTTTTGAGAGAATGAGTAATAAGGATATCCCCTCTAGGATAGCATCAAAAATTAAAAGCATTGATGGTAAACGAATGCCTGCTAGAAGCATCCTGAAGAACCCTAACCCTAATAAGGATAAGGAAGGTAGTGGAGGGATAAGGCAGCCTCGTACTAGTGCAAAAGGGAATGATGGCGTAAAGTTAGCATCTATGATATCGAATGCTGTTAACACTCCTATGCCTGATGCTCCTGCCCACTATGTTGATCCTCTTGTTGATGGTCAGACGCATGATGTAGAGGATGTTTAAAAATCCAGCAAGCTGGAAGAGACATCTAATTACGTTTCTTTGGTCCCCCCAAGTGTTGTCGGGGTAGAAACCCTAACTAGGGAAGTGAAGAATGTTGAACATGGGAAACAAGTTGTTGTCGAGGAGACTAAGGCTGATCAACAAAATGTTGAGATTAAAATGTCGTACGCAGCAAAAGTCCAAACCTTGATTGAGAAAAAGAAAGCAAATTTCAGGAAACTCGAAGCAAAGGAAACTAGAGAGGGTGTGGACATTGTTCTTCCTAGAGACTCTGTACGTGAGGTTAATAACTGTTTCCAGCACACTCTGGTGGGATACTTTATAGGTAAACGACTTGCTTTTCCTGTTGTTCAACATTTTGCTAAGAATAATTGGATGAGATTTGGGATTGCCAAAGTTATGATGAATGCAAATGGCTTTTTCTTCTTTAAATTTAATGGCAAAGATGGTATGAATAAAGTTCTTGAAGAAGGGCCATGGATGATTCGTATTGTTCCATTATTGCTTAGTGTTTGGACTCCAACTATGTCGCTTAAAAAGAGGAGATAAAGAACATAGCGGTGTGGGTAAAACTACATGATGTTCCTATGGCTGCTTATACGGAGGATGGTTTGAGTCTTTTAGAAACCAAGATGGGTAACCCGAGTGATGCGTAAAACACGTAAATCTAAGCACAGTCGAATTAATAACAACTATTTTTGGTATTTTCTGATTTTATGAAATAAAAACAAACAAAAACAAGACAATAAAAGTAAATGATAGATAAAGAATCCACCATCAAGATTCGTAAAGGACAAACCACCGGAATCAAGGATAAAGGAAACACTTCAACCAACCACTATGTTTGATAAAGGCCAAGCCACCACAAACACAGATAAAGTAATCGAAGATTTTTGGATCTCACCACTATAACTGGACAGCGACTGATAATGTTCTGAACATCCTTCAGTAAACTTGGCAAGTAGAAGCTTTCAGTATGAATCTCTCCAGTCTTGTTAATGCAAAAATGGCAACCTAACCCCCCTCCATGTGCTTCCTGATGTGTAAATCACGCGAAAAACTAAGCACAGCGGAAATTAAAACGACTATTTTTGGTATTTTCTTATTTTATATGAAAACAAACAACAAACAATACAATAAAAGTAAAAATGATAGACAAAGAATCCACCACCAAGACTTGTAAAGGCTAAGCCACCGGAATCAAGGATAAAGAAAACACTCCAACCCACCACTATGTTTGATAAAGGTCTAGCCACCACAAACACAGATAAAGGAGTCGAAGGTTTAAGACCTCACCACTATATTTGATAAAGAACAAGTCACCACAAATATAGATAAAGGGGTCACTCCAAACCACCAAGATCAAAGATCCATAAAGGTAAATGAAGATTTTGTAAGAAATAGAGGCTGCTTTATTAATTTCATTCAATTCAACATAAATTGAGTTCTTACAAGGAAAATGAGCCCCTATTTATAGATAACTACCTGCCTATGAATCATTGAAATTATAATAAGAATAATAAGGAAAAAAAATAAAAGGCTGGCACATGGTGGGGACAACCACTAACAAAATGGACCAATAGAAAGAGCACACATAAAGCTTCTAGAAATATTTCTTTTGCAGCCGGGCCCACAAACCGTTAGAAATAACGTTGTCACACGTTCCTCTTTTTGTCTTTATCACAACTGTCATCCACCTTCTCTTATTGGGTCCACCAGACACGTGACTTCAGAACCATTCTATTATTTGGAAACTGGAATATAAATCTGGAGCATTCATCTGGAGTGCTTCATTACCACTGGAGTGCTTCAGTGGACTTTACAGGCGCTTCACGACTTATTGTCACTGGAACTCCCTTCCACTGGAGAAGTGTTATCACTGGCGACTGGACTGGTTCAGAGAAGACTTGTCTATAATGAGCCACTGCTGGTAGAATCAACATGGCTTGTTCAGATGGCATCACTAGTTTACTTTCCTTCAGTTCATTTCTATTCTCCAGTTCACTGGTGCCTACCAGTGCATTGAGCCTTGCCATTTCTGCATCAATCTCCTCCTCTGAAAAAAGACTTGTCCTCGAGTCCTCGAGGTACTCATCCTCCAGGTACGGCATCAGATCACCCACATTAAAAGTACTTGAAACTATCATATCTCTAGGTAACTCAACTTTATAAGCGTTTTCACCAAATTTCTCCAAAATTTTGAAGGATCCTTCAGCTCTTGGCATCAACTTGTTTTTCCGTCTTGATGAAAATCTTTCTTTTCTCAGATGCACCCAAACAAGATCACTTTGAGCAAAATTGGGTTGTTTTCTGGACTTGTTTGCTCTTTCCTTGTATTCTTCATTAGTCTTTCCAATTTTAGCCTTCATCTATTCATGAATTTTCTTAATTTCTTTCGCTCTGGCCTCAGCCTCAATACTTGCCTTAGTTTCAATCGAAAATGGAATCAGATCAATGGGAGTTAAAGAATTGACTCCATAACAAATTTCGAATGGTGATTTCTTAGTAGAATAATAAGGAGCTCTGTTGAAAGCAAATTCTGCATGAGCTAGTTTCAGATCCCAATCTTTTAAAGTTTTCTTCACCAATGTTCTCAACAGTATACCAATGGTTCTGTTAGTAACTTCAGTCTGTCCATCAGTCTGAGGATAATGAGACGTCCTGAACATCAATCTAGTACCCATCAGTCTCCATAGTGTCTTCCAGAAATAACTCAAAAACTTGACATCTCTATCTGAAACAATTGTTTTTGGAATCCCATGTAAACGAACAATTTCTTTGAAAAATAAGTTTGCCACTGTTGAAGCATCATTTGTAGTATTGCAAGGAACAAAATGGGCCATTTTCGAAAATCGATCAACAACCACCATTATAGAATCTTTTCCCCTTTGGGTTCTGGGTAGTGCAACGATGAAATCCATACTAAGATCTTCCCATGGCTGACTTGGAACTGGAAGAGGAGTATACAATCCTTTGTGAAAAGTAGCCTTTGCCTGATGACAAGTTGGGCTGTGACCGATAATATTCTGAACATCCTTCAGCAAACTTGGCCATTAAAAGTGTTCAACCAAAATCTCTCCAGTTTTGTTAATGCCAAAATGACCAGCTAAACCTCCTCCATGTGCTACCCTTATCAATAAATCTCTAATAAAACCCCTTGGGATACACAACTTTCCATTTTTAAACAAGAAACCATCTTGAACAAGAAATGGTCCTTTCTGGTGAGCTTCAGTGAGACGATCAGAAAAGTCTGGATCAGCAACATATAATTCTTTTATGAAAGAAAATCCAAGAATTGTTCTTCCAAAAGTGACAACAATGAATATCTTCTAGATAGTGCATCAGCAACAACATTAGCTACTCCAGCTTTGTGTTTAGAAACAAAAGAATAAGACTGCAAATATTCAACCCATTTTGCATGTCTAGCTACTGACTGTTAATGTACTTCAGTGCTTCATGGTCAGAAAATAAAACAAACTGTTTTGGCTTCAGATAATGTGACCAGTGATTGATAGCACGAATAATTGCATAAAACTCTTTGTCATAGGTGCTATATTTTAGTTTGGAGCCATTAAGCTTTTCACTAAAATAAGCAACTGGACGCCCTGCCTAAACCAAAACTGCACCAACACCTACTCCACTGGCGCCACATTCTAACTCGAACAACTGATCAAAATATGGCAAAGATAGAACTGGAGCTGAACTGAGCTTCTTCTTCAGTGATTCAAATGCTAGTTGGGCTGACTTAGACCAGTCAAATATACCTCTCTTCAGACAATCAGTAATAGGAGCCACAACTGTAGAGAAATTCTTAATAAACCTTTTATAAAATGATGCCAATCCATGAAAACTTCTTACTTCAGTGATAGTAGTAGGAACTGGCCATGATCTGATGGCTTCCATTTTAGAAGGATCCGTGGAAATACCTTCTTTTGATACTACATAACCAAGAAATATTACACTTTCCACCATGAAATCACATTTTTCTAATTTGCCATACAACTGGTGTTTTCTCAGTAATTCAAACACACTTCTTAAATGATCAACATGTTCAGCTTCAGATTTTGAATATACCAGAATGTCATCAAAATAAACAACAAATTTTCCAATAAGTGGCCTGAGAACTTCATTCATTAACCTCATAAAAGTACCGGGAGCATTAGATAAACCAAAAGACATTACTAACCATTCATAAAGGCCTCATTTGATTTTGAAAGCAGTCTTCCATTCATCTCCATCTCTTATTCGAATCTGGTGATAGGCACTTCTGAGATCAACTTTAGAAAATACACTGGAACCATGTAATTCATCAAGCATATCATCCAATCTGGGAATGGGATATCTATACTTAATTGTTATATTATTTATGGCCCTGCTATCAACACACATTCTCATCGAACCATCTTTCTTGGGAACCAGAAGAGCTGGGACTAAATAAGGACTCATACTTGCTCTGACGTACCCTTTAACAACCAACTCATCCACCGGCCTTTGCAACTCCTTTGCTTCAGTTGGTGAACATCTATAGCAGCTTTATTTGGGAGGAATGAACCAGGAACCAGGTCAATCTGGTGTTCAATACCTCTTACTGGAAGTAAACCTTTAGGTAGGTCTTCAGGATAGACATCAGTGAATTCTTACAGTAGAGACTTCAGGAGACTGGGGATTCAAGTGAACTCCTTGTCTTCAATACGCTCAAGCAACAGTAACATCATGACTGAAGTACCTTCAGTGAGTTCTTCTTCAACTTCAGTTTGTGACATAAATAAAGACTTACTGGGCTGGTCCTTCTTATTAACTTTTAATAACTCATTGGGTTTCAGAGAAGTCAAAGTGATTTTCTTACCACTTACAAATAATGAATAAGAATTCATGCGACCATTATGAAACACATAATTATCAAACAACCATGGTCTACCCAACATAATATGACAAGCATCCATAGGAACAACATCACAAACAACTTTATCTTGATAAATAGATCCAATGGAAAAAGGAATAATAACTTGTCGATTAACTTTTACCTCAGATCCTTCACTAAGCCATTGCAACTTGTAAGGACGGGGATGCTTAACTGTAGGCAATTCCAGTTTTTCCACCATATAAGTTCAAGCAGCATTAACACAACTCCCACCGTCAATGATCAGAATAAACACCTTGCTTTTAACAGTACATCTGGAATGGAAAATATTTTCTCTCTGGGCAGTGTCAGCTACAATTTCATCAGTATGCATTACCCTTCTTACCACTAGCATCTCTCCAACATCTGCACCTATGCATGTCTCTTCAGTTTCATCTTCATCATACACTGGTTCGTCTTCTTCAGTGTCAACATCTGGTAAGCTTTCAATCTCTTTAGTAGTGAGTGCTCGCTGGTTAGGACACTGTGCCTGGAAGTGACCAAAACCATGACACTTAAAACATTTTTTTCCAACTGGCTCCTTGAATCCTCCAGTTTCCTTTTCTTTGACTCTGAAGGATTGTTGACCAGTTGTACTGGGCTTCAAAACTGGTTAACTAACTGGTTGACTAGAACTGGAAGAAGTCTTAGTAAAAGGCTTGTACTGGACCAACTTCTTCAGTTGCTTCTCAATCTGGAGAGCCAATTTGCAAGCACCTTCATATGTCCAGATGGGCTGCAATTCTATCTTCTCAGTAATAGATGCATTCAACCCACCAAGGAATCTGGCAATAGTATGTTCTTCAGCTTCTTTCACACCAGTTCGAGTCTTCAGTTGCTCGAATTCGCTGATATAACTCCACAACTTCTTTTGAGCCTTGCTTCAGATTGTTAATCTGAAGATATTGATCTTGCTTGTACGACTGAGGAACAAATCTCTTCTGCATAACTTCCTTCAGTTTGGACCAGGTCATGATTCTGCTTTTCCCTTTATAATTTCTTTCATCTTTCATTTTATCATACCAGGATGAAAGCATACTTTTTCAACCTAATAATAGCAACCTTAAAACTTTTCTTATCATCATACCTTTTTATCTTCATTATTCTATCCATCACCTGAACCCATTCAAAATAATCTCAATAAAATCTGGTGGATCTATTTTAATATCTTTAGTATCATTCTTATGTCTTCTTCTAGACTGATTAGACCTATCATCAGAATCACTAGAGGATCTATGAATACTATCAGATCTATCACTAGGATCTGGAGATTCATCATCCCTTTCACCTACAACACGTTCCCTATTGAACCTTAAACCACCATCTTCTAACAGATTAACAACCTTACTAAGTGTTTCTTGTAGATCTTCAATCTGCCTATCTCTCCTAGCATTATGAGCTTCTTCTAATGTCATATTTCTTCTATAAGCCATTAATACTTAACAATCAAACTCAACAATAACATATCTAAACAATAGACAACCAAACAACAAAACCCACAGACAAAAAGATTATGAAACCTTTCTTCTAACCTGGCTCTGATACCAATTTGATGTGTAAATCACACGAAAAACTAAGCACAGCGGAATTTAAAACGACTATTTTTGGTATTTTCTGATTTTATATGAAAACAAACAACAAACAATACAATAAAAGTAAAAATGATAGATAAAGCATCCATCACCCAGACTCGTAAAGGCTAAGCCACCGGAATCAAGGAAAAAGGAAACACTCCAACCCACCACTATGTTCGATAAAGGTCTAGTTACCACAAACACAGATAAAGGAGTCGAAGGTTTAAGACCTCACCACTATATTTGATAAAGAACAAGTCACCAAAAATATAGATAAAGGGGTCACTCCAAACCACCAAGATCAAAGATCCATAAAGGTAAATGAAGATTTTGTAAGAAATAGAGGCTGCTCTATTAATTTCATTCAATTCAACATTAATTGAGTTCTTACAAGGAAAATGAGCCCCTATTTATAGATAACTACCTGCCTATGAATCATCAAAATTATAATAAGAATAATAAGGAAAAAAAAATAAAAGGCTGGCATATGGTGGGGACAACCATTAACAAAATGGACCAATAGAAAGAGCACACATAAAGCTTCTAGAAATATTCCTTTTGCAGTCGGGCCCACAAACTGTTAGAAATAACGTTGTCACACGTTCCTTTTTTTGTCTTTATCACAACTGTCATCCACCTTTTCTTATTGGGTTCACCAGACACGTGACTTCAGAACCATTCTATTATTTGGAAACTGGAATATAAATCTGGAGCATTCATCTGGAGTGCTTCAGTGGACTTTACTGGCGCGTCATGGCTTATTGTCACTGGAACACCCTTCCACTGGAGAAGTGTTATCACTGGCGACTGGACTGGTTCAGAGAAGACTTGTATAAAATAAGCCACTGCTGGTAGAATCAACATGGCTTGTTCAGATGGCCTCATCAGTTCACTTTCCTTTAGTTCATTTCTAATCTCCAGTTCACTGGTGCCTACCAGTTCATTGAGCCTTGCCATTTCCGCATCACTTCCCTTATTAGTAAATCCCTGATGGAACCCTTGGGAATACACAACTTACCATTCTTGAATAAGAAACCATCTTGAATAACAAATGGTCCTTTCTGGTTAGTTTCAGTAAGACGTTCAGCAAAGTCTGGATCAGCAGCATACAACTCCTTGATAAAAGAAAATCCAAGAACTCTTGCTTCCAGGATTGATAACAATGAATATCTTCTAGAAAGTGCATCAGCAACAACATTGGCTATTCCAACTTTATGTTTAGAGACAAAAGAATAAGATTGTAAAAAATCCACCCATTTTGCATGTTTGGAATTAAGCTTATGTTGACCATTAATATACTTCAATGCTTCATGATCAGAAAATAAGACAAACTATTTTGGTTTCAGATAATGTGACCAGTGAGTGATAGCACGAATGATGGCATAAAATTCTTTGTTATTAGTGCTATACTTCAAATTTGAGCCGTTAAGTTTTTCAGTGACATATGCCACTGGACACCCTGCCTGTACCAGAACTGCACCAATACCTACTCCACTGGCGTCACACTCTAATTCAAATAATTGATCAAAATCTGGCAAAGATAGAACTGGAGTTGAACTGAGTTTTTCTTTCAGTGACTCAAATGCTAACTGGGCTGACTTAGGCTCAAATACACCCTTCTTTAGATAATCAGTAATTGAAGCCACAATTGTAATTAAATTCTTGATAAATATTCTATAAAAAGATGTCAGTCCATGAAAACTTCTTACTTCAGTGATTGTAGTAGGAACTGGCCATGATCTGATGGCTTCTACCTTGGAAGGATCCATGGAAATACCTTCTTTTGACACCACATAACCAAGAAATATTACACTCTCCACCATAAAATCACATTTTCTAATTTACCATGCAACTGGTGTCTTCTCAGTAAATCAAACACACTTCTTAAATGATCAACATGCTCAGATTTAGTTTTCGAATATACAACAATATCATCAAGGTAAACAATAACAAACTGACCAATAAGTGGCCTAAGAACTTCATTCATCAGTCTCATGAAAGTACTAGGAGTATTAGTGATGCCAAAATGACCAGATTCGCTGAACTGACCGTTGCCAGTGAGCTGAGCAGATCAATTGAAGTGACCAGAATTTCTGAAGGAAAAGAGGATTCTGGAAGTTAAATTTTTTGCTGAAGTCCATTTCTGAGCTAGTGCAGAATTCTGAGCCCTTGATGCCATCTGAGCAAGCCATGCTAATTCTGCCAGCGATAGCTCACGTCAGACAAGTGTTAACTGAACAAGCTAAGACTCCAGTTGTAACACTTCTCCAGTGGCAAGAAGCTCCAGATGCCACCCTCAGAAAACCATCAGAGCAAGTCTCCACTGAAGTGCTCCAGTCCACTAAAGCTCTCAAGTAACCAGTTCCAGTCTTCAGATGGATGCTCCAGATTTATGTCCCCAGTGGAGGTCCAAATTTCTGCTCTCCAGTTGCCTTAATAAAATTTACTTCAAACGCATGCTTATGGGACCCAATAAAGGAAGAATGACAGCTGTGAAAGAAGAAGACAAGAAAGGAATTAGTGGCCACATTATTTTTAACGGTATTGTGGGCCCTCTTGCGAAGGAATCCTTCAAGAAACTTATTCTATCCCCATTGGGTAATAAATTAGTAGTTGTCCTTTGCACATGACAACTTTTTATTATTTTATTATTATTTCGATAACTCCTAGGAAATAGTTTTATCTATAAATAGAGGTTGTATTTCTCATTGTAAAGGTATAATATGTTGTTGAATTAAATTAATAGAGCAGTCTCTACTTCTTATCCAAAATCTTCATTTACCTTTATAGATCTTTGATCTTGGTGGTTTGGAGTGATCCCTTTATCTATATTTGTGGTGGTTGGTCCTTTATCAAATATAGTGGGAGATCTTAAATCTTCGATTCCTTTATCTGTGTTGTGGTGGCTAGACGTTTATCAAACATAGTGGTGGGTTAGAGTGTTTCCTTTATCCTTGATTCCTGTGGCTTGGCCTTTACGAATCTTGGTGGTGGATTCTTTTATCTATCCTTTTGTTTATTGTCTTGTTTCTTGTTTATTTCATAAAATCCAAAAAATACCAAAAATATTTAATTCCATTTTTGTTTAATTTCCGTTGTGCTTGAGTTATTGCGTGTTTTACGCATCAAATTTGGTATCAGAGACAGGTTTTAAAAAGGTTTCTTAATCTTTTTATCTGTGGGTTTTTGTTATTTTGTTTGTTGGGTCAGATTAGATCTGTTGGGATTGTGGTTTGTTTTGTCTAAATCTATTATTGTTGGTGTTGTTTTGTTAATTATTAATGGCGTTTAGAAGAAATATGACATTAGAAGAAGCTCATAATGCTAGGAGGGATAGGCAGATTGAAGATCTACAAGAAACATTTGGTAGAGTTCTTAATCTATTAGAAGATGGTGGTTTAAGGATGTATAGAGAACGAGTTGTAGGTGATAGAGATGATGAGTCTCAAGGTCCTAGTGAGAGATCTGATGATACACCCAGATCTTCTAGAAGAAGGCATAGGAGACATAAGGTGGATGATACAAAAGATATTAAGATAGATCCCCCAGATTTTGTTGGTTCTTCAAACCCTGAAGAGTTCTTTGAGTGGGTTCAGGTTATGGATAGAAAATAAAGGGTTATGATGATAAAAAGAGTTTTAAAGTTGCCATTATTAGGTTGAAAAAGTATGCTTCATCTTGGTATGGTAATAAGTCTGAAAAAGAATATAAGGGTAAATGCAAAATCAAGACCTGGTCCAAGCTAAAAGAAGTTATGTAGAAGATATTTGTTCCCCAGTCGTATAAGCAAGATCAGTATCTTCTGATGAATAATCTGAAGCAAAGTATAAAATAGGTTGTGGAGTATATTAGAGAATTAGAACAACTGAAGACTCGAACTGGTGTGAAAGAAACTGAAGATCATACTATCGCCAGATTCCTTGGTGGGTTGAATGGTAACTTGTCGAAATACATAATTATCAAATAACCAAGGTCTACCCAACAAAATATGACATGCATCCATAGGAACAACATCACACACGATCTTATGTTGATAAACAGATCCTTGTCGATTGACTTTTACCTCAGATCCTTCACTGAGCCATTGCAACTTGTATGGTCGAGGATGCTTTGTGGTAGGCAACTCCAGTTTTTCTACCATATAAGTTGAAGCAGCATTAGCACAACTTCCACCATCAATTATCATATCACACACCTTGCCTTTTACAGTACATCTATGTTAGGTCAAAAATCGACTAAGTATGATTTGTTCAAAATAGTTGAAGTTCAGTGAATGAAGCTTGCCCAGGATTCTGAAGTCATTCAGAATAAAGCTCACTGAAGCTTCACTTTAGTTTCAGAATCAACCAACACTGAATACGTTCAGACTGAAGTCAAAGACTGAAGACTAGAGAAGAAGATCATTTCAGAAGCAGAGCTCAGAGAAGATCTTATCTGAAGACGAAACTGAAGAGGCTCAGTGTAAAAGTATTTACAACACTTTTACACTGATTACGAAGAAGTCTTTTTGCAGGCGTTAAACTACCTTTACCCGGTTAATACCTTTATACGTGGGATTAGGATAGTTTTAGCAAAAGGTTGGGAATAAAGTATCTCAAGTCACATCAAAGAAACTTACATACTTTACCTTAAACAAACATGTTATGGATTTGTCCAACAAATCCATAAATGCACCCAACCATATTTGTACGGCATTTGCCATGTCATCAAGACATGTTTGCCTATAAATATAAGACTTCTCACACTTGCAAAAGTGTTTGGAACTTTGGCAATTGCAACGTGTGATATTTACTCTAAGTATTCTTACGAGTAACTCCTCGTTGATTAGATCATTTGTATTTCTAGGTTGTTTAGATATTTTCACAAAGTGTGATTATCTTTGTTCCGCAACAACCTTTGTATTTTGTTTATAGCAATAAATAAAATACTTTGAAAAATACATCTTGACTCATTGCCATAATACTTGATTATATTTAGTATTTATATAGTTTCAAGCAACTGTTCTTAATTATCTTACTTGTTCATATCCATCATCTGGATCGTGATTCTTAACTAGTCTTCATCTAGATTAGAATCACTTGTCAGTCGGGTTACTTGATATAACTGTCATTATTATCATATTCGTATTATATCTTGTACTTGATTAACATCTTGTGTAGGTGGACTCACTTTTGGTATCAGAGCCTCACAGGTTGAATCATTAACTTGTTATACCTGTTTGATCCTACAAGATGTGTGGAACCGAACAACCAAACCCAAATCCTATTGGTAATCCTAACCCAAATGTCAATATGAATCAAAATGGGACCCAGTGTACACGTTCACTTTCCTAACAATCCTGTCCCTAAGTTCAATGGGGATAGTGACTCATTCATCACATGGAAAGATTGTATGCTCAAGTATATCGCTGGGGTTGAGAGACACTTGACTTCTATTCTCTTGGAAGGTCCTTATGTACCAATGAATGCTTCAACTGTTGTTTTTAACCAAGATGGGACCCCTAGGTTAACACCCAAAGAGAAAGATCATTGGTCAGAGGAAGACCACAGATTGGCTGACCTAGACTCTAAATTGCAAAATATGATTCTTTTTGCTGTCCCAAAAAGTTTAAAACCCACTCTTGTTTTACTTGAAAATTCAAAATTAATGTGGGAAGAGTTATTAACTCAGTTTGAAGGTACAAAGGAAACCATTGTCACAAGAAAAGTTCTTTTGAATAAAAAGTTTGAAGCCTTCTTTGCTTTACCAAATGAAAGTTTGACAAACACGTATTTAAGATTCACAAATTTGGTTAATCAATTGAAAGCTCTTGGTGTCACAAAGGACAAAGAAATTTTGTTGGAAAAGTTTTGTGATATTTTACCTTATAAATGGGAAAATCTGATCATGGTGTTAAGACAAGGAAAAACCCTTCACAGTCACACTTTTGCCTCTTTGTATGGTGCCTTTAGATACACTGAGGAGAATAAAGCTGAGAGAGTCGTGGTTGAGCAAGATGCTAAGAATCATACTTCAACCAGTTCTGCATTGGTTCACTATTCTGAACCCCAAGACACTGCCCTACTATCTTCTGAGAGTGATCATTCTGACTCTGTGAAGAAGATGGTAGTTGAATTAATAAAAGCTGGTATCTCTAATTATGCATCACATGAATGTGATGAGGATGATGATGATGATCTTGTTGCAATGATTGCCAAAACTTTTAATCGTTTCGAATTCAAATCTAAAAGAAATGGCAAACAATTTTCTTCAAACAATTCTGTTGATAAGTCCAATTTGAAATGTTTTAAATGTGGAAAGAAAGGACATTTTATGAAGGAATGCAGATCATCACAACCCTCTTCATCACAAAATGCCCCTAACCATTCTATTTTTCAGAAAAATGATGATGGGTACAAATCTAAGTACAAAAAGCTGAAAGCCCATATCGCAATGATGGCACAAGAAGAATCCAACAAGAATAGCTGCATGGTGGCAGACACAGAAAAGTGGGAGGATTCTGATGATGAAGAAGAAGTGAGGGACATGTGTTTCATGGCTCGTGAAGATCAAGGTCATGTTGTGAAAGCTGATGTGGAATCTGGTCGATGGGTGGACATAATAATGAAGAAGGTTAGTGTTTTTGGTTTTGAGAAAGATGAGGAACAAAAGTTGGATCTTTTAGTTCTGATAGAGGCTGACATTTCATATGTTGAAACTGTGCGTTCAAAAAGCATTAAAATGTTTGAAATAAATTCTTCTGAATTGAACGCTAGCCAGGCAAGGCTAAAAGAACTAAAAGATGTTCAACTTGCTTTGAAAAGTTATCAATCTCTGGTTTCCAAGCTTGAATTGGAAAAGGAAGAATTAAAAATTATTTTAGAAAAAGAACAAAAAATAATCAAATCTTGGATGAAATCACCATTTCCTGAAACTGCCATCAAAAATACTTTTGCAAACCAAAGAGTAGCTTATGAGTCTGGTGATCTTCATTTGGCATCCATTATTACTGATTTAGATGCCCTTCCTAAAGAAATGAGGCCTGAAATTACTTTTAAATAAATTGGTAAACAAAAGATTGTAACTGAACAAGCCCAGGAACAACCTGAGGGAAAGTCTGAAGCACGCCAGACCAGTGCTTCAGATAAGAAAGCTAAATCCAAGAAGCCTTCCCCTCAGTCTTCATCTAAGGTTTCTAAAAACCATCAGAAGAAGAAAACTGTATCCCATGCTGAGCCTTCTACCTTAGATTCTGGTAGGGCTCAGGTGTCTAATGAACAGTCTATTTTGTTAAGGATAGAAAATCAATTTCAAATGCTAGCCAGGAAAGTGCAAAACCTTTTTCAAAGAAAGTCAAACAAAACAAAGATAAATCTGAGAAGAAAAAGGTTAAAGAAATCATTAAACCAACTGTTTTCATCTCATCTGAGATCATGACCGACATCCCCTTTGATCCTTCTGTTCCGTATGTACCAAAGAAATCTGAGGCTTTTAAGGGAGAGCCCAGTGGACCCATCAAGAGATGGGTTCCCAAAAGAAACTAATCTTTGTATTTGTGCAGGGTAACCGCAAAAAGAATATATGGTTTCTGGACAGTGCTGCTGGCAGAACCATGACTGGTCACCAGACCCTGCTAGAGGAATATAGGGTGCAAGAGGGGCCCTCGATAACATTTGGAAATGATGAAAATGGACAAACTGAGGGATATGGTGTAGTGAATAATGGTCAAGTTAAATTCACAAAAGTTGCATATGTGAATGGTTTGAAATATAACCTGATCAGTGTTAGTCAACTTTGTGATGATGGCTTCAAGGTATTATTTGATATTTCACAAGGCACCATATTCAACAGAGACTGGAAGGTAGTGATGATTGCTCCAAAAAAGGGAAACATTTACATAGTAGACATGAATAGTGCTACTTCTGAACAATGTTTCTACACAAAGGCAGATGAGGACACCAACTAGTTATGGCACAAAAGGTTATCCCATCTCAATTTCAAAAATATAAATAAGTTGTCAGGAGAACAACTTGCTGAAGGGATACCAGCAATGTCTTTCAACAAAGACAAGCCATGTCCAGGGTGTGAAATGGGAAAGAAGAAGAGAGTATCCTTTAAGACCAAGCAAAATTTCAGCATCACTGAACCACTTCATATGCTTCATATGGATCTTTTTGGTCCTGTGAATGTGCAAACAAGAGCTAGGAAGAAATACACTCTAGTTGTAGTCGATGAATATTCAACATATTGTTGGGTGATCTTCCTCAGAACCAAAAGTGAAGCTGCTGCTGAAATCATTGCTCTCATCAAACAAATTGAACTCAATCACAAGCAAAAAGTTCGTCAGCTCAGAAGTGACAATGGCACTGAATTCAGAAATTCCACTCTGGAAACCTTCTGCACTGACACTGGCATATCTCAGAACTTCTCCTCAGCACACACACCAGAACAGAATGGTGTTGTAGAAAGAAAGAATCGAACGCTGATAGAAGCTGCCAGAAGTATGTTGAATGAATCAGGTCTTCCAAAATGTTTCTGGGCTGAAGCTGTTGCAACTGCTTGCTACACCCAGAATCGTTCAATTTATGTCAAAAGACATAAGAAGACTGCCTATGAAGTGCTCAAATATAGAAAACCGAATATTGGATATTTCCATGTATTCGGATGTCCAGTATACATTCTGAATGATTCCAGCAAATTGGGCAAGTTTGATTGCCAAGGCTGATGAAGGTTACTTCTTAGGATATTCAACAATTCGCAAAGCCTTTAGAGTCTACAACAAAAGACTTGAAAAGGTTGATGAATCAATTCATGTTACCTTTGATGAATCAAATTCTGCAATTTTCAATAAACCAGTCTCTGAACCACCTTTAGAATGTCCTATCAGTTTTGGTGAATCTGATCAAAATGATAAATCTGATCAATCACCTGAACGTGTTTCTGATCATCTCAGTTCAGAACCAATTAATAATCAGCAAAGTAACACTCCATTTTATCCTTCAGTCACTTTCAAACTACCTTCTGAATTTATTATTGGATCAGATGTGCGTGCTACTCCTCAGATATCAGTCTCCCCTGAAATGCCTCAGAATGAAGAATTTCATGATGCAAATCGTGATTTACAAGATGATGAAACTGAAATAGTTTATTCTGAACCATCTCCTGAAGTAATCCAGAGGAGTTCTTGCATTGATATCATTGTTCATCCTGGTCATTACTCTAAATGGACACGATCACATCCAATTGATCAAGTTATTGGCGATCCAAGTAGAGGGGTTCAGACCAGAAGAGCCACAAGCGATCAATGCTTATATGTCAGCTTCTTATCACTGATTTCTCCGAAGAAGATTGAAGAGGCTATGAAAGATCCAAGTTGGGTTGAAGCCATGCAAGAAGAGCTTAACCAATTTGAAAGGAACAATGTTTGGGAGCTTGTTCCATGTCCCAACAATCTGAAGAAAGAACCAATTGGGACAAGATGGGTCTTTCGTAACAAGGTAAATGAAGATGGCCATATAATCCGAAACAAGGCAAGAGTTGTTGCAAAGGGTTATGCACAAGAAGAAGGAGTTGATTTTGATGAGACTTTTGCACCAGTAGCTAGACTTGAAGCTATCAGAATTTTCTTAGCATTTGCAGCTCATCATGAGTTCAAAGTCTACCAGATGGATGTTAAAAGTGCCTTCCTGAATGGGGAATTGGAAGAAGTCGTGTATGTCTATCAACCACCAGGATTCGAAAGTAAAGAAAAACCTCACTGGGTGTATAGACTGAACAAAGCTTTATATGGTCTAAGACAAACACCTAGAGCCTGGTATGATACTCTTACTAAACATCTTCTGAAAAATGGTTTTATTAGAGGTACCATAGATAACACTTTATTCATCTTACATGATAAAGGTGATATCTTGCTTGTACAAATTTATGTAGATGATATTGTATTTGGGTCTACAAATGATAAAATGTGTGATAAGTTTTCTAAAATCATGTCCTCTGAGTATGAAATTAGTATGATGGGTGAACTGACATACTTTCTGGGTCTTCAAGTGAAACAAACCAGAGATGGTATTTTTATAAATCAAGAAAAGTATGTCAGGGATCTTTTAAAGAAGTATAAATTTGATTCAGTTTCATCCAAAGACACTGCACCACTTTCAATTGACTCAGATCCAAATGGAAAACAAGTGGATCCCACACTTTATCGTGGTATGGTGGGATCCCTCATGTACTTAACTGCAAGTAGACCTGACATAATGTTTGCAACATGTCTTTATGCAAGATTTCAGTCTGATCCCAGAGATTCACACCTAAAAGCTGTTAATAGGATTTTTCGATACCTGAAAGGTGTCCCCAGACTTGGTCTTTGGTATCCCAAAGGCTCAAGTCTAGATCTAATGGGTTATTCAGACTCTGACCATGCAGGTTGTAAGATAGATAGGAAAAGTACCACAGGTGGTTGTCATTTCCTTGGTGGCAAATTGGTTAGTTGGACAAGCAAAAAACTGACTGCAGTATCACTATCCACTGCAAAGGCAGAATACATTTCTGCAGCTAGTTGTTGTGCTTAGATTTTGTGGATGAAAAACCAACTAACTGATTATGGTGTTACTTATACAAAGACTCCAATCTTTTGTGATAACACAAGTGCTATTGCAATCTCTCACAATCCTGTCATGCACTCTAAGACCAAACACATTGATCTCAGGTATCATTTCATCAGAGATCATATTATTAAAGGTGACATTGAGCTACATTTTATTCCCACTGACAAACAACTAGCTGATGTTTTTACAAAATCCTTGGATGTTAAAACTTTTAGACATCTTATCAGCGAGTTAGGAATGCTAAATCCTGTGTAGCATCTCAGGGGGAATTGACAAAAATATTTTTAAAAATAAAGGAAACTTTTCTCTGAGGGGGAATTTTTGCCTCAGAAATTATTTTGTCTGAAATGGCTCAGAATCTGAGAAGACTTCAGAACTTTAGAAAATGAGAAGGTTCAGATTGCACTTCCATAACCTCTCTCAGAATTTAAATAAATTAAATCTGAAGTACTTCAAAACCTTTTTATTATATAAGTGGATACCTAGTTGGCAAGTGGACACGTGATTTTTACTGTACAAAGATACTTTTTTGCTGACGTGTCATACCACTTGCGCCGTAAAGAAAAATGATCATTGCTTTTGCATTAAAAACGATTGAATACTTTTCGAAAAAGTGGACTCATGGCCGTTGTTGCATTAAATGCAGACGTATACCCAAAATTATTTCGGATTTCAAACCCAATCAAAATTACTTTTCAAATAAAATATTACTTAAATTTTATTAGGTTTGAAATTCAAAATCTTTTTATTTTTTATTTTCGTGGAAATCTCTTCGTATTCCTTTGAAAATATAAATACCTTTTTCCTAAAATCATTCCATCATTTATTTCATTTTTCATTTACTTCCAATCATTCATTCTCTCTCACATTCATCTTCCTTCGAACACTCAAACCCTAAATTCCTTTAATCATCTTCATCTTCATATCCTCTTTCAATCATATTCAATGGCTCAACAGCAACAGAAAGAACACAAGGAACCTAAAACACTTATTGCTTTTGAATATTCCCCTCCAAAATCGGCAGTTAAACCAAGTTCTTCATGGCTAGAAAAATTTGAATCTAAAACCATCCGGTTCAACATGAACAATTATAAGGCAGCCCTCAATGCCAAATCCGATAACTTGTTGGGTAGATTGAATACATTTCTTGAATGTTGCCCTCTCTCTTATGCCCTAACTGCCGATCTACAACAGATGTACCACCGATATCTTCTGGAATTTTGGTACACTACAGAAGTAAGTAAGGATGAAAAGTCCATATCCTTTACTTTAAAAGAAGGCACGGTACAGTGCGTGATAACCCTAGATGGGTTTAGGGAGGCACTCAGATTGAACTATCTGCCTCCCAATACTCCGTACATGAAAAAAAGAAAAGGAGTAAACTTCAGGGAAGTTTTGTTGGTAACCGGCCACAACCAAATTTTGGATGATGATGGCAATTTGAAGACCTCTGGCCACATTTTCATTGCTGGCTTTAAGAATTGTTGGAGGTACTTCTGGACATAGATTGTTGAGTGTCTTGGTGGCAACAATGGCGGTCTGGATCAGATTTCCTTGATCCAAGTTGAGATGGGATACTATTTGTGGCATGGAATCAATGTGGATTTTGCCGAGATGCTGTTTTCCCAACTAATCACTAAATTGAAAGGGAGAAGAAGTATACATATCGCCTTCCCAAGATTCCTTAGTCTTTGCTTCATTAATAATCTGGGAGAGGGATATGCTGATATACTTCAGGAGAACTCTACACTTGAATACTGCAAAGATCTATCCAAGCTCTCTGAATCTGAAGATGAGCTTGAGGTCTCCCCTGTAATGCTTCAGGTAATTGGTAAAAATAAAACTGACACAGCACGACCGGCTGGCTCAGAAAGATCACTGGGCAGGTCACAAAAGAATGTGAGACCCACCAGTGCATCTAGTGGCAAAATGTTGAACTTGTTTAAATCCAAATTAAGTTCTTCCACCCCGCCACCTTCTTCTTCCACTGACCAACCTGAGGATCTCCCAAAAGATTCCTCAGGATCTCCAAAGGGTTTATTAAAATTGCGTCCTTTTAGGCGATCCTCACAACCCAAGGATGTTAGTACCCAAGCTCAGCATTCTGAGACCTCAAAACAGGTTTCAGAAGAAGGTCAAATGGGAACCTTGCAAGTAACCATCTCCAAAACTTCTTTAGGAGGAGATGGTGAAGTATTAAGTGTGTCAGCCTAACACACATTAGAAGTTGAGTCTGCACGTGTACCCCCTGTAACTTCACAGATCTTACACTCTGTACATGCACAAACTTTTGATGTTTCTCATGTGATACCCAGAGAGACTGAGGTTTCAACTTCTACGGCCAATGAAGGGATTCTTGGAGATAGCACAAGGATTAGTGAGGCAACCCCGGTATCGACTATTGAAGCTCCACCTTTGACTAGTGACGATGCAACTGCTGCTACAGTTGTTGAACTAGGTGCTGGTTCTGATTCTGGGAATCAGGACCAGAGCATATCTGATCAGATAGTAAATATCTGGGATGACGATGAGCTACCTCAGGGAAACCTCGAGGATTTTGAATTTGATGAGGATCTTCTGAGGGAGAATCATTCGGATTCTGAGCCACCCCTTAACCTTGTCAATCAACCTATGCCTTCACCTCCTTTGATCCAACAAAACATTCCCATCAACCCCCAAAATATCATTGATCTTGATCCTCCTTATCAACGACCACCAGTTTCATACCAACACCCTTTGTTTCCCGAAGGTTTAACTCTTGCCTTTGTCACCTCACCAAGATTTGAACCACCACTTCAATACCTTCACCCCCAAATTCACAATATTCCACCAAGGAGAAACTTCGATCTGCCAGAAGATCAAGAGAAAGAGTTGGACTCAGACACTGAATCTGAGAGTCCTTCAGATACGATATTGGAGAAAAATCTGGTAGATCTTAGAACCCCACCTTTTGTTGCTTCTATTTCTATTCAACCCCCTCCACCGTTGAGTATTGAAGCTCAGTTAGAGAAATCACATACCAAAGTCCAAAGCCTACTTCTTCGGGTTGAGGGCTTAACCAAATCTCTAACTGCCAACACCAAGTCTGTGGCTGATCTAAAGGGTGCCTAAGTCTTTATGGGCACCGAGTTTACAAAAATTTCTGGTAATGAAGGATTGGTGGCTGGGAAGCTTCATGAGTTGGTTTCTGCTTGCAATAGATTAAGTGAGGCGATTGGTGAAGCTTTCAAACTGACCAAGAGGGATGTTTAAAATTCTGTTGTTGCTAATCTGACATCCTCTGTGCATATGATGAAACAATCATTCTTGGCAGTTGAAAATGAAGTGGCTGAGTTGGTGAAGAAGCCAAGTTTGGATGAGAAATCACTTGGTGTTTCTATTGGTGAGAAGGTGACTGAGACACTGAAATCTGTATTCTCTCAGGAAATCATCTTTCAGATTTCAGTGTCAGTGGCAGAGAAAGTTGAAGAGAAGGTCAGACTGCTGGTTTCTGAACTCTCCAAAGAAACAAATGACAAGGTTGACAAGGCAATTACGGAAATGAAGAACTCTGTGTCAAGACTTGGCCAAAATGTTCGGAGCCAGTCGAAGCAACTTGATGAAATTCTGGCCTTGCTCAAGAAAGAACCTGAAGTTGTTGCTCCTCCTCCTCCCTCACTCTCTGCAGAAGATAAGAAATTGTTAAAGGATGTTCTGGAGCATGAGAAGCTAAACCTGAACTCTACTTTCAGATTAAGAGCTCAGTTTGCCACCATGTCAAAAGGCATTTCTAATAGCATCACACAGCAGAGTTGGGAACCTCTGCAGGGCATGCAGAAGGCCATTGATTTATATGCTAAGATGCCTGTAGAGATTCCCAAAGGGGGAAGTGATGTGCCAATTGGTATGCTTGCCAGCTCTCAGGAATTAATTGAAGCAACCAAGAGGCAATCTGAGTCTGAGGGGGAACATCTGAAGAAGCAATCTGAGCTACAGGCATCTGAGCCTGCAAAGAAAGATAAAGGAAAAGCTCAGATGGTTGAAGAACCAAAGAAGAAAGGCTCTAAGGATTCTGGATTGGTAGTTGGTGAAAATGTTGATGAACATGGTTATCCATTGCCCGATTTAACTGCTGATGGCAAGAAACTTGTGGCCCTTCAGAAGCAAGTCTCCAACCAATTCATCATGTGGAGAGAAAACAAGGAAAAGGAAAGGGCACAACATATGGCAATGGGTACCATTGACTTGCTTGATGCTGCAGCTCTTGGATTGATAGTTGAACGTTATTAGAAAATCAAGAATGATCTAAGAGTGCAGAAAGCTCTGGGAGAAATGGCTGAGCATGAGTATGGAATGCAATACTCACCTCTTGAACAAAAGCTAGACCATCTCACCTTCAAATTGTCCATTGAGGACTTGGTGAAAAACAGAAAGAAGGAGATGGAGATAAAGAAGAAGGAAATTCTGGCTGAAGTTCAGAAAGTTGAGAGGCAACTGAACAAGCCACCCCAAAAGCCAAAGCTTACTGACCCAAGATCATCAAGGAAACATGCTCGTGATTCTGACCTTTCGACCTTCATACCAATTTCTGAAGACACTGTTCAGATTCAGAATAAGCATGAGAAAGATCAATATGAGTATTACATGAAACACAGGTCTAATCCTGCAAAGATTCTGGATGTTGAAGTTGTCAAAGAAGATGGGTTGAAGTTGTTTAATTTGATTGTAAGGAGAGAAGGAAGGGCAGAAGTAGAATATAAGCAAGTTTCTGTACTTGAGTTTGGGATCTCTAAGCATAGAGAAATGATACATGCTCTAAAGGGGAAGCCAAAGTCTCACCTGATTGGTGCCTGGATGCTGAAGATCCAACAAAAAATGAAGGCCAAGGTGGAGATGGAAGAAAGGCTGTTTGGGAAAGTTGATTCACCAAAGAGGAAGGCTACTGATGCACCTTCTGGCTCAAGGCCTGCAAAGAAGTAGTCTTGTTAATATTGTAAATATTTGTACTTGTAAATATTTTTCATTTTATCATGTACTTGTAACTGAACTCATCCCAGTATCATTTATATAGTTACAAGTTACAACAAGTTGATAGGAAATAGTTTAAGTTACAAAAACAATAAGAAAATTTTCTTAAGGCATCAATGATCTATAAGATGTCCTTAGAAATATTTTACAACTTAAACCAAAACTTGCATTTTTTAGACTTACAAACTTGTATAGATAGAAGTCTAAAATGCATGAACTATTTTAGAACAACTAGGGGGAATTTGTTAGGTCGAAAATCGACTAAGTATGATTTGTTCAAAATAGTTAAAGTTCAGTGAATAAAGCTTGCTCAGGATTCTGAAGTCATTCAGAATAAACCTCACTGAAGCTTCACTTCAGTTTCAGAATCAACCAACACTGAAGACGTTCAGACTGAAGTCAAAGACTGAAGACTGAAGAAGAAGATCATTTCAGAAGCAGAGCTCGGAGAAGATCTTATCTGAAGACGAAACTGAAGAGGCTCAGTGTAAAAGTATTTATTATCATATTCGTATTATATCTTGTACTTGATTAACATCTTTTGTAGGTGGACTCACAATCTGGAATGGAAGATATTTTCTCTGGGCAGTATCAATTACAACTTTATTAACATGCATCACCCTTCTGACTACAATTATTTCTCCAACGTCGGCACCACCATATGTTTCTACACTTTCATCATCATTGTACACTGGTTCACCTTCTTCAATTTCGACATCTGGTAAGCTTTCAATTTCTTTAGCAGTAAGTGCTTGCTGGTTGGGACACTATGCCTGGAAGTGACCAAAACCATGACATTTAAAACATTTTCTTCCAACTGGCTCTTTTGATCCTCCAGTTTCCTTCTCCTTGCCTCTGAAGGACTGTTGACCGGTTGCACTAGGCTTCAGAACTGGTTGACTAGAACTGGAAGAAACCTTAGTGAAAGGTTTGTACTGGACCTTCTTCTTCAGTTGCTTTTCAATTTGGATGGCCAATTTGCAAGCACCTTCATAAGTCCAGACGGGCTGCAGTTCTATCTTCTCAGTAACGGATGCATTCAACCCACCAAGGAATCTGGCGATAGTATGCTCTTCAATTTCTTTCACACCAGTTCGAGTCTTCAGTTGCTCGAATTCTCTAATGTACTCCACTACTTCTTTAGATCCTTGCTTCAGATTGTTCATCAGTAGATACTAATCTTGCTTGTAAGACTGGGGAACAAATCTCTTATGCATGACTTCTTTCAGTTTGGACCAGGTCTTGATTTTGCTTTTACCCTTGTATTCTCTTTCAGATTTCATATTGTCATACCAGGATGAAGCATACTTTTTCAACCTAATAATGACAACTTTAAAACTTTTCTTATCATCATAACCTTTTATTTCCATTATTCTATTCATCACCTGAACCCATTCAAAGAACTCTTCAGGGTTTGAAGATCCAACAAAATCTGGTGGATCTATCTTAATATCTTTCGTATCATCAACCTTATATCTCCTATGCCTTCTCCTAAACTGGTTAGACTCATCAGAATCACTAGAAGATCTGGGTGAACCATCAGATCTCTCAGTAGGACCTTGAGACTCATCATCTCTTTCACCTACAACACTTCTCTATCCATTATTAAACCACCATCTTCTCATAGATTAATAACTCTACCAAGTGTTTCTTGTAGATCTTTAATATGTCTATCTCTTCTAGCATTATGAGCTTCTTCTAATGTCATATTTCTTCTAAAAGCCATTAATAGTCAACAAAACAACACCAACAATAATAGATCTAAACAAACTACAGGGAGTGGATGTAACTCCCCTATCTGTTTCACATGAAGAAAACCTAGCAGCTCCATCCTTTAAATTATTATTAATTTGAGCCTGAGTAGTAGGAGTTTTCCAAGTGGGTAAGGGTCCACAACCTGCTGCATCATCACTCGCAGCACTAGGATTGCATTCAAAAGTCAGATTTTCAGTAAGTTTTGTATTACTTGGTTGGCCACTCCTTGGAGATTCATTAATTTTTACGTTACGAGCAGCAGTAGCTTTAGCATCTTTGGAACCCTTATTAGGGTTTTTTAGAATTGAACGAACTGGAAGTCTTTGTTTACCATCAATATTTTTCACTTTAGAGGCAACCCCGGTTGGATTACCCAAAGTATTCGATCTCTCCATACTCAAAATAAACTCATGCAGAGAATGGTAACAAGAATCGACAAGAAAAAGTAGCCTCAATAAAGAACAGAAAAAAAAGAGAACAAAACCCTTAAACCCTAAAAAAAACAGTAATTGATAAATCAATTACCTTAACATGTTAACAAGTTCCAGCGATCTAGCTAAACTACACAGGTAGCCGCGATCAGAACTTGGTAACAAATCAGGAGGAAAGAAATATCAAAATAGAGTTTCAACGAATCGACAAGAAAAAGAGAACACCTGCAAGAATCGAAATAAAGAATCTCTAACATGCACATCAACTAATTTAGAATCCAAAAGAATTACAGAACCAGTGACAGGGACATATTAACAATTTTAATCAGAACGATTGAAGCAAAATTAAGAAAATTGATGGAAGAACCTCTACACCTGTTCGTGGTATCTTGCTTACCCACTAAAAAGGGTACGTCAGATACAAAGAAGGTGCATGGTGCTGGTGATAGGGACTCTACTAAGGCTGAGGTTCATACTCCAGGTGGTGAGCCTATGGTTACCGCGCACATTCTTGGAGATACTGAAAAAAGTACTAATGGCGATGAATAAGCGGCTGTTAATAAGGATGAAAGTAAGCCAACAAGTTTTGAGGATTACACGACCCCCCACTCAGATAATGACCCGTCAAAAACTGATGATGTGGGAGCTACAGGGTCAACATCATCCATTAATGGTGATAAGCAGAGCAATGGTGATAAGGGTAAGGATTCAGTGGTGGATCAACCATCTCTCATTAATGATACAGCAAATAATCCCTTATCTTATGCTAGTAAATTTCAAGGTGGTGTGAAAATAAAAAAAGTTAATTTCAGGACCCTTGAAGCTACAGAAACAATGGATGATGTCGATATTGTTCTACCTAAGGATTCAGTAAGAACTGTTCAGAACATGTTTGCAAATACGTTTTATGGTTAATCATTTGTGAAGAATGCATGGGCTAAGTATGGAATGCAACAAATTATGATGAACACAAATGGTTTTTTCTTCTTCAAGTTTGCAAACAAGCAAGGTATGAAGGATGTCTTGGAGGGTGGACCATGGTTGATTCGCAATACGCCTATTTTTCTGAATATTTGGTCTCCATCTACTGTGTTTAAGAAGGAAGAAATAAAAAAGGTTGCTGTTTGGGTAAAAATTCATGATGTACCCATGGCTGCCTATACGGAAGATGGTCTTAGTATGTTAGCAACAAAGCTAGGTGCACCGAAGCTATTGGACACATACACGACTTCAATGTGTGTTGAATCTTGGGGTCGATGTAGTTATGCATGGGCTATGGTGGAATTATCAGCCGAGAAGGAAATGAAAGAGGAATTGAGGATGGCTATTCCTAATATGGAGGATGAGGGGTACATTAAGGAGGTGATGAAGGTCGAGTATGAGTGGAAACCACCACATTGTTTATCATGTAAGGTGTTTGGACACGCTGGGAGTCAATGTCCTAAACTGATTAAATCAAAAAATATGAAACAAGTGGATGATGAAGGATTCCAGGCTGTAAAAAGGAAGAAGAAAGCTACTCAAGGTTTTTCTCTCAAAAATCCGACACAAAATCTTGTTTATAGACCTGTTAAAAAGACTGGGCAGGATTTTAATTCAGCTAGTACGTTTGGTTCTATAATTGCTGTGAGTAATGCGTTTGACTGTTTGAAGACTGATTTTGATGTTCGTGATCAAATTGATCCCGATCCTGTTCTTCAAGAGGTACAGAGTGATGAAAATAAACAAAAACCTGTGGATAGGAGTTTCTTGGATGATGATTCAGATGTGGATGAGACAATTATAATTGAAACTTAAACTACTAAATTTATGACAAATGAATCGGTTTTGAGTACTTCAGAGGGGTGCCCAATGGGTAGCATCGCCACTTGGAATATTAGGGGGTTAAACCGCCCTCTAAAACAAAAAGAGGTTCGACAAGTGGTGAAAGATAATCATTTAAATGTGTGTGCTATTCTTGAATCTCATGTTGATGTTTCTGGTTTGTATGGTGTGTGTAAGAAGTTGTGTAAAGCTTGGGACTGGACGTCAAATGGAAACTTTTGCAATAAAGGCTCACGTATCATACTTGGTTGGAATACAGAAGTAGTGGATATCATGGTGTTATCTCAAACTGTTCAGGTTATGCTTGTGCAAATCATTTTTATGGTTTGATAATAAAGCGATGTTTTGTTCCTTTGTCTATGCGGATAATTATTATAAATTGAGAAGGAATTTGTGGTCTAATCTTTGTATGCATAAAACTTTTGTGAGAGATAGGCCATGGGTGATATTAGGCGATTTTAATTCGTCGCTGAATTTAAAAGATATCTTCCTTGGCTCCTCTACTATCCATATTGGTGTGAGGGAGTTCAAGGAATGTGTTGAGGCAATTGAGATGGTGGATATTAATAGCACTGGCTTACACTATACCTGGACACAAAAGCCAAAGAAGGGTATGGGTATTCTCAAGAAAATTGATAGAGTTATGGGTAATGTGCAGTTTATGAGTGAGTTTCCTGCTTCTTGTGCAATTTTCCAGCCATACGTGTCTGATCACACCCCGTGTGTGCTCAAACTACCCAATGTGGCTAGGTGCTGCCCAAAGCCTTTCAAATTTGCTAACCTTTTGGTCTTTAAGGATGAGTTTCAGGGCCTGGTTCAAGAGGCTTGGAATGAGTAGGTGGAGGGTGTTAACATGTTTAAGGTGGTTAAGAAGCGGAAGGGTTTAAAAACTCCTTTGCGAAGATTGATGTTCATACAAGGTAACCTCCATAGGAAAGTTAATGAAGTCCGAGCAGAATAGATGAAATTCAAAAGGCTATTGATAGTGAGCCATCTAATTCTGAATTATGTGAAAAAGAAAGTGAGTCTTTGAAACAGTTTGAAACGGCTGTATTAGATGACGAGCGATTTTTAAAGCAAAAAACTAAGATGGAATGGCTGAATGTTGGTGACTCTAATACAGCTTATTTTCACAACTCCCTGAAATACCGTAACCATAGAAGCAGAATTGACATAATTAAAGATACCCAAGGCAATGTACATGAAGGTGGCAACATCCCAAAAGCCCTTATTCAAGATTTTGAGTTGTTTTTGGGAAAGGAAGAAGAGATTAGTAGGCTGCCAATGCATGATTTGTTTAACAAAAAGTTTAATGGACAACTTGCTTCTAAGATGATCCGTGCTGTTACAGATGAAGAAATTAGACTCTCTATGTTTTTGATAGGGAAAAACAAGGCCCCGGGACTAGATGGATATACTTCAGCTTTCTTTAAGATTACCTGGCCTATTGTCGGGAAAGAGGTATGTATTGCAATACATGATTTATTCCGAAAAGGTAAACTCCTCCAAGAAGTTAATCATACATTTCTGGCACTAGCACCAAAGGTCACTACCCCTTTTAACGGTGATTGATTATAGGCCCATTGCATGTTGTAATGTGTTATACAAGTGTATTAGTAAAATAATTAGCAACAGGCTAAAGGAAGGGTTAACTGAAGTTGTTAGCATGAATCAATCGGCTTTTGTTCCAGAGAGAAGAATTTCTGATAATATTCTACTCACTCTGGAACTTATGCATAACTATCACAGAGAAATAGGGCCCCTGAGATGTGCTTTTAAAGTAGATATACAAAAAGCATACGATACTGTTGACTGGAATTTTTTAAGGGCCACACTGATGGGATTTAGTATCCACCCTGTTATGGTCAATTGGATTATGGCTTGTGTAACATCTACCTCTTTTTCTTTCTGTGTTAATGGTAATGTACATGGGATATTTTAAAGGTAAGCGTGGACTAAGACAGAGTGACCCAATGTCGCGTTATTTGTTCACAATGGTTATGGAGGTTCTCACATTGACTCTTCAGCATGCTGTTAGAATTGATGCTTCATTTCGATTCCACAACAAATGTGAAAAAAAGGAAATAATAAATTTGTGTTTTGATGATGATTTATTCTTGTTTACAAGGGGTGAGGTAAATTTGGCTAAGCTAATCATGAGTTCATTGGTGAAATTCAAAGAGATGTCAGGTTTGGTTCCAAGTTTACCAAAGAGTAATGTTCCCATCCATACTAAGAATGTTATCTTGAGTGTATTGCCATTTGAAGAGGGTACATTGCCAGTTAGATACCTTGGAGTTCCTCTCATATCCACACGACATTTATATACAGATTGTCAAGTACTCGTGGAAAGGATGGAGAAGAGAATAACTGATTGGAGAGCTAAAACTCTATCATTTGCAGGTCGTTTGCAGCTCATAAGGTCGGTTTTATCTTCTATGCACGTTTATTGGGCATCTATGTTTATTCTACCTACTTGAATTGTGAAGGACCTTGAGAAGAAAATGAGGGATTTTATGTAGAATCAAGGTCCAATGCAAAGAGGAAAAGCAAAAGTATCGTGGAAAGCCATCTGTGTTCCTAAATCCGAGGGTGAACTGGGAATAAGAAGAATAAAAGAAATGAATAAAGCCTTGATAACCACTCATATATGGAGTATTATTACGCAAAGGAAATCATTATGGGTAGAATGGATTTATGCTTATAAATTGAAAGATAGGAGTTTCTGGGATGTACCTATTCCATATAATTGCAGCTGGGGATGGAGGAAAATGCTCCATCTAAGAACTAAAATCTGGAAGCATTGCTGGTTACAAGTGGGAAATGGGCTGCACACATCTTTATGGTTCGATAATTGGGGTTCACAGTGCCCGCTGTTTCAACATGTTACTCAAAGAGAAATGAGAAGATCGAATTTGACTAGAGTTTCAACCTTAGTTGATGTTTATTATGATGGTTCGTGGCAGTGGCCAGCGGCTTGGTATGATCTTTTTCCTGTTTTGAATAATCTTCCTCAATTTACCATCATAAATGACAAACAGGATGAATTAGTTTGGAAGTGATTGGATGGAAAAGAAGTGTAATATTCGACGTCTGCTGTATGGAATTCCATTCAATCTAGAGAACTGGAGGTATCATGGGCCGATGTTGCATGGTCACCACAATGTATCCAAGACATGCTTTTCATCTATGGCTTGTACAAAGGAGGAAGCTGCTCACACAATATGAATAAGATGTGTTGTTTTCTATGTCATAAGGGGCTTGATTCACATAACCATTTGTATTTTGAATGTTCCTATTCTAAACAGGTATGGCTGGCGATTCGTGATGAAGCTGATATGTGCAATATTCAACCTATATGGGACTCTATCATGGATTATATCCTACCTAGAGCAAAATCGAGATCGTTCAGAAGTGTGGTGGGTAGATTACTCATAACTGCTGCAACGTACGTTGTGTGGCAAGAGAGAAATGCAAGGCTTTTCAATCATCAAGCTAGACCCCGGACCATTTGGTTAAGGTTATTATTAATACTGTTTGGTTGAAACTCATTACATTCAGATTTAAAATAAATATTCGAGTGGATTGTTTTCTCGATGATTGGAAGATTGGAAAGGAGGTTGTTACGGGCTATGTCACGAGACAAGGAAGCTAACGCTAGATGTTTTCTCAATGTGGCATGTCACATATATAAACTGATGTAGGATTCACCTACATTACTTGTACTCATTCTGTTTGATTTATATTATTCATCGGGGTATCCCTTTACCTAAAAAATTGACCACTTTGGCGTGTAACTGACCTTTTTTATGCAATAAACGTAGCATCGGTGTTTTTAGAGACTTAAGTTTCTTTACAACACGATACATAGCATGTCCCTGTACATCTATAACCTATTGTCTTTGCAAAACTTCAATAAACCTTACCCTCGTAAGACTCGAACCTAGGTCTCCCCGAGACCAAGGCCCTCATAGAGGGATGATGCGTAAATCATGTGAAAAACTAAGCACAGCGGAATTTTAAAATGACTATTTTTGGTATTTTCTGATTTTATATGAAAACAAACAACAAACAAGACAAGAAAAGTAAAAATGATAGATAAAGAATCCACCACCAAGACTCGTAAAGCCCAAGCCACCGGAACCAAGGATAAAGGAAACACTCCAACCCACCACTATGTTTGATAAAGGTCTAGCCACCACAAACACAGATAAAGGAATCGAAGATTTTGGATCTCACCACTATAATTGATAAAGGACGAACCACCACAATTATAGATAAAGGGATTACTCCAAACCACCAAGATCAATGATCTATAAAGGTAAATGAAGATTTTTAAGAAATAGAGGCTGCTCTATTAATTTCATTCAACTCAACATAATCTACTTTTACAAAGAGGAATACAACCCCTATTAATAGCCACATAAACTATTTCCTAGGATCGAAATAATAAAAAAATAATCTAAAAGTTGTCATGTGCAAAGGACAACCACTAATTTATTAGCCAATGGGAAATGGACAGATAAAGCTTTTAGAAAGATTCCTTTTACAACAGGGCCCACAAACCGTTAGAAATAACATGGGCACTCATTCCTTTGTTGTCATCTTCTTTGGACAGCTGTCATTCTTCCTTTATTGGACCCCATAAGCACAGTCAGAACATTTTATTAAGGTAACTGAAAAATCTAAAATCTGGACTTCCACTAGAGACGTATATCTGGAGACTGGAACTAGTCACTGGAGAGCTTTAGTGGATTGGAGCACTTCAGTGGAGACTTTCTCTGATGGATTTCTGAGGGTGTTAACTGGAGCTTCTTGCCACTGGTGAAGTGTTACAACTGGAGACTGAGCTTGTTCAGTGAACACTTGTCTTAAATGGGCTATCGCTGGCAGAATTAACATGGCTTGCTCAGATGGCATCAAGGCCTCAGAATTCTGCACCAGCTCTGAAATGGACTTCAGCTCAGAATTTAACTTCATTTCAGAATCTTCTTTTTTCTCGGAAATTTTGGTCACTTCAGTTGTTTTGCTCTCTCAAGTCCTCGAGGTACTCATCTTTCAGATAAGGCATCAGATCTCCAACATTAAATGTGCTTGAAACTGCCTTATCTCGAGGTAAGTCAACCTTATAAGCATTTTCACCATATCTCTCCAGAATTTTGAATGGTCCTTCAGCTCTGGGCATTAACTTGTTCTTTCTTCTGGATGGAAACCTTTTTTTCTTCTCAAATGCACCCAAACTAAATCACCTGGAGCAAAACTGGTCTGCTTTCTATGCTTGTTTGCTCTTGCCTTGTATTCAGCATGGCTTTCACTTCCTCATGAATTTTCTTGATTTCTTTGGCTCTGGCCTTAGCTTCAATACTTGCTTTTGGTTCAATCGAAAATGGAATTAAATCAATGGGAGTCAGTGGATTCACACCATAACAGATTTCAAATGGGGATTTATTGGTAGAATAGTTAGGAGCTCTGTTGAAGGCAAACTCAGCATGAGGTAAGTTCAGATCCCAATCTTTCAACATCTTCTTCACCAGTGTTCTCAATAACATACCAATCGTTCTATTTGTAACTTCAGTTTGCCCATCAGTTTGAGAGTGATGAGACGTACTAAACAATAACCTAGTACCCATCAATCTCCATAATGTGTTCCAGAAATAACTTAGAAATTTCACATCTCTATCTGATACAATTGTCTTTGGAATCCCATGCAAGCGAACAATTTCCTTGAAAAATAAATTTGCCACTGCTAAAGCATCATTTGTAGTATGGCAAGGAGTAAAATGAGCCATCTTCAAAAAACGGTCAACAACCACCATTATTGAATCTTTTCCCCTTTGAGTCTTGGGCAGTGCAACAATAAAATCCATGCTAAGATCTTCCCATGGTTGATTTGGAACTGGAAGAGGAGTATACACACCCTTGTGAAAAGTGGCCTTCGCCTGGTGACAAGTTGGACAGCGACTGATAAAATTATGAAGATCCTTCAGTAAACTTGGCCAGTAGAAGTGTTCAGTGAGGATCTCTCCAGTCTTGTTAATGCCAAAATGGCCAGCTAAACCTCCTCCATGTGCTTCCCTTATCATTTTTGAATAAAAAACCATCTTGAACAATAAATGGTCCTTTCTGGTGAGCTTCAGTGAGACGATCAGAAAAGTCTGGATCAGCAACATACAACTCCTTAATGAAAGAAAATCCAAGAACTCTTGCTTCTAGAATGGATAATAATGAGTATCGTCTGGAGAGTGCATTAGCAGTAACATTAGCCACTCCAGTCTTATGTTTTGAAACAAATGAATAAGATTGCAAAAATTCCACCCATTTTGCATGTCTGGCATTAAGCTTGTGTTGACCATTAATGAACTTCAGTGCTTCGTGGTCAGAAAATAAAACAAACTGTTTTGGCTACAAATAATGTGACCAGTCAGTGATAGCACGAATAATTGCATAAAACTCTTTATCATAAGTGTTATACTTCAGTTTTGAGCCATTAAGTTTTTCGCTAAAATATACAACTGGACGCCCTGCTTGCACCAGAACTGCACCAATACTCACACTACTGGCGTCACACTCTAACTCAAATAACTGATCAAAATCTGGCAAAGATAATACTGAAGCTGAGCTGAGCTTTTCCTTCAGTGATATAAATGCTATCTGGGCTGAGCTTTGCCAATGAAATACACCTTTCTTCAGACAGTCAGTGATTGGAGCCACTACTGTAGAGAAATTCTTGATAAACCTTCTATAAAAAGATGTCAGTCCATGAAAACTTCTTACTTCAGTGAGTGTAGTAGGAACTGGCCATGATTTGATGGCTTCCACCTTTGAAGGATCCATGGAGATACCTTCTTTCGTCACCACATAACCAAGAAAGATTACACTTTTTACCATAAAATCACATTTCTCCAGTTTACCATACAATTGGTGTTTTCTCAGTAAATCAAACACACTTCTCAGATGATGAACATGTTCAGCTTCAGATTTTGAATATACCAAAATATCATCAAAGTAAACAACAACAAACTGACCAATAAGTGGTCTGAGAACTTCATTCATCAGTCTCATGAAAGTACTGGGAGCATTAGATAAACCAAAAGACATTACTAACCATTCATAAAGGCCTCCTTTGATTTTGAAAGCAGTCTTCCACTCATCTCCATCTTTCATTCTGATCTGGTGATAACCACTTCTGATATCAATTTTAGAAAACACATTGGAGCCATGTAATTCATCAAGCATATCATCCAATCTGGGAATAGGATATCTATACTTAATAGTTATATCATTTATGGCTAAACTATCAACACACATCCTCATCGAACCATTTTTTTTTGGGACCAGGAGAGCTGGAACTGAGCAAGGACTCATACTGGCTCTCATATAAACTTTGGCAACCAACTCATCTACTTGTCTTTGCAATTCTTTTGCTTCAGTTGGTGAACATCTGTAAGCAGCTTTGTTTGGAAGAACTGACCCTGGAACCAGGTCAATCTGGTGTTCAATACCTTTTACTGGCGGCAAACCTTCAGGTAGGTCTTCTGGGAAAACATCAGTGAATTCCTTCAGTAAAGATTTCAGGAGACTGGGGACTCCAGTGAGCTCCTTTTCTCCAGTACGCTCTAGCACCAGCAACATCATAACTGGAGAGCATCCAATTAACTCTTCTTCAACTTCAGTTTGAGACATAAATAAAGACTTCCTGGGTTGATTCCCATTAATTTTCAATAACTCATTGGGTTTCAAAGAAGTCAAAGTAACCTTCTTCCCACTTACAAATAATGAATAAGAATTTGCACGAACATTATGAAATACATAATTATCAAATAACCAAGGTCTACCTAGTAAAATATGACAAGCATCCATAGGGACAACATCACAGACAATTTTATTTTCATAAACAGATCCAATGGAGAAAGGAATAGTAACTTGTCGATTAAATTTTACCTCAGATCCTTCACTTAGCCATTGCAACTTGTATGGACGAGGATGCTTTACAGTTGGCAACTCTAGTTTCTCTATCATGTAAGTAGAAGCAGCATTAGCACAACTCCTACCATCGATGATCAGATCACACACCTTGCCTTTAACAGTACATCTGGAATGGAAAATATTCTCTCTCTAGGCGGCATCAGTTACAACTTCATTCACATGCATCACTCTTCTCACGACCAACATTTCTCCAATATCTGCCCCAACATATGTTTCTTCACTTTCATCATCAACATACACTGGTTCACCTTCTTCAGTGTCAACATCTGGTAAGCTTTCAATCTCCTTAGCAGTGAGAGCTCTCTGGTTGGGGCACTGTGCCTGGAAGTGACCAAACCCATGACACTTATAGCATTTTCTTCCAACTGGCTCTTTTGATCCTCTAGTGCTTTTACTTTGCCTCTGAAGGACTGTTGATTCACATATACTGGGCTTCAAAACAGGTTGACTAACTGGTTGACTAGAACTGAAAGCAGTCTTAGTAAAAGGCTTGTACTTGACCTTCTTCTTCAGTTGCTTCTCAATCTGGAGAGCCAATTTGCAAGCACCTTCATATGTCCAGATGGGCTGCAATTCTATCTTCTCAGTAATAGATGCATTCAACCCACCAAGGAATCTGGCAATAGTATGTTCTTCAGCTTCTTTCACACTAGTTCGAGTCTTCAGTTGCTCGAATTCCCTGATATACTCCACAACTTCTTTTGAGCCTTGCTTCAGATTGTTCATCTGAAGATATTGATCTTGCTTGTACGACTGAGGAACAAATCTCTTCTGCATAACTTCCTTCAGTTTGGACCTGGTCTTGATTATGCTTTTCCCTTTATAATTTCTTCCATCTTTCATTTTATCATACCAGGATGAAGCATACTTTTTCAACCTAATAATGGCAACCTTAAAACTTTTCTTATCATCATACCCTTTTATCTCCATTATTCTATCCATCACCTGAACCCATTCAAAATAATCTTCAGCATTTGAAGAACCAATAAAATCTGGTGGATCTATTTTAATATCTTTAGTATCATCCTTATGTCTCCTATGCCTTCTTCTAGACTGATTAGACCCATCATCAGAATCACTAGAGGATCTATGAATACTATCAGATCTATCACTAGGATCTGGAGATTCATCATCCCTTTCACCTACAACACGTTCCCTATTGAACCTTAAACCACCATCTTCTAACAGATTAACAACCCTACCAAGTGTTTCTTGTAGATCTTCAATTTGCCTATCTCTCCTAGCATTATGAGCTTCTTCTAATGTCATATTTCTTCTACAAGCCATTAATACTTAACAATAACATATCTAAACAATAAACAACCAAACAAAAAAACCCACAGACAAAAAGATTAAGAAACCTTTTTTTCTAACCTGGCTCTGATACCAATTTGATGCATAAATCACGTGAAAAACTAAGCACAGCGGAATTTTAAAACGACTATTTTTGGTATTTTCTGATTTTATATGAAAACATACAACAAACAAGATAATAAAAGTAAAAATGATAGATAAAGAATCCACCACCAAGACTCGTAAAGGCCAAGCCACCAGAACCAAGGATAAAGTAAACACTCCAACCCACCACAATGTTTGATAAAGGTCTAGCCATCACAAACACAGATAAAGGAATCGAAGATTTTGGATCTCACCACTATAATTGATAAAGGACGAACCACCACAATTATAGATAAAGGGATCACTCCAAACCACCAAGATCAAAGATCTATAAAGGTAAATGAAGATTTTTAAGAAATAGAGGCTGCTCTATTAATTTCATTCAACTCAACATAATCTACTTTTACAAAGAGGAATACAACCCCTATTTATAGCCACATAAACTATTTCCTAGGAGTTATCAAAATAATAATAAAATAATTTAAAAGTTGTCATGTGCAAAGGACAACCATTAATTTATTAGCCAATGGGAAATGAACAAATAAAACTTCTAGAAAGATTCTTTTTACTAGAGGGCCCACAAACCGTTAGAAATAACATGGGCACTCATTCCTTTGTTGTCATCTTCTTTGGACAGATGTCATCCTTCCTTTATTGGACCCCACAAGCACAGTCAGAACATTTTATTAAGGTAACTGAAAAATCTAAAATTTGGACTTCCACTGGAGACGTATATCTGGAGCATCCATCTGGAGACTGGAACTGGTCACTGGAGAGCTTTAGTGGATTGGAGCACTTTAGTGGAGACTTTCTCTGATGGATTTCTGAGGGTGTTATCTGGAGCTTCTTGCCACTGGAGAAGTGTTACAACTGTAGACTGAGCTTGTTCAGTGAACACTTGTCTGAAATGGGCTATCGCTGGCAATTAACATGGCTTGCTCAAATGGCATCAAGGCCTCAGAATTCTGCACCAGATCAGAAATGGACTTCTGCTCAGAATTTAACTTCATTTCAGAATTTTTTTCCTCCGAAATTTTGGTCACTTCAGTTGTTTTGCTCCGCTCACTGACAAGGGTCAGTTCAGTGAGTCTGGACATTTTTGCATCAAGGGACTAGGATACTATTAAGGTTTTGTATTTAGGACATTTGAAATATCAACAAAGCTTTTTATAGTTAGTTTCTACAATATTATGTGAAATTGGAAAGATCATCAAAGCTGTTATCAAGATTAATCCTTTCCCAATTTAGTTTTTACCAAACTACCGTATATACTAGGATTGTAAATGTTAGAAGTATCACTATTATGATTCTAGTGGATTTTAATCATTCGGACTTCAAATGTGATAGATTGATACTATTTTATTAGTTATACTCAAACTTAACATTTCGAAATAGACTAATAACTGAAACAACGCCTCATTTAGTCCCCTGAATGGGCAAGTGACTTTATTCTTTATTAACATTCAAAGAAATTTTTATTATTCGTATTATTTTATTTTTGTCAACGCCAATCATGGGCCACACAAGTGTAATTCAATAATCAAGGGTCAAGAATATCAAAATTTACATAATAAGTTAATTTAACCTATGATATCTATATCTATTACTAACAAAAGAATGAAAAAGTTTATGTAACATCTTCGTATAAATAATTTATTTAATCTTACATGACAATTTTAGTTGACAAATAGAATTTTTTTTCATATGTTTAATTTTGTTTGATTATTATTATTATCATTTTTATTGTTATTATTATTATTATTACTATTATTATTATTATTATTATTATTATTTATAACTATTTAATTTAATTTACTGAAACTCTCCAATAAAATAATATATCTTGAAATTAATTTATTTTTATAACTCATTTTTAATCATTAATTTTGTTTTTAAGGTTTTTTTAAAGATATTTGGTCCTTGATTTTAAATAATAAAAAACACATAACTAAAATAATAAAATTATAGATAAGTTGTTTTTGATAGCAAAATTTTGTTTTCAATTAACTTATTTATATTTCGATGATATATTTGTTGATTTTTAATTCGAATCTATCGTAATCTTCTTTATCAGTTATCATTTGTAATCTTTATTTCCAAGTTAGATTAGAATTTGTGGCATCTTAATGTTTTTTTCTAGTTTCATAAACAACTTTAGATCGAATCTTTTCTTTTACATTAGTTTAACTTGAATTAAGCTTTCATCATAAAAACTTTTAGAGATATATGAGTATATCTCTTTTTCTCACATTATTCAACTAAGTTTTCATTTCATTAACTCATAGTATCCAATTGTATCATATTTATTCTGTTGCATTATTGTTTAGTTCATCAAAACTATATTTATTTTGTCCCTTCCAACATATTTAAATAGCCGGATTTACATGTGTATTCTAATTGTGCAACTACATTATTAACTTTGCATCAACTTTTTTTGTAAAGTATTTTGCATCAAAGTCTCATTGAATTGTTTAATATATAGTTATTTTAGTATGATATTTATCATCTTTCAAATGAGATTGTTTATTATATAATATTTAATAAATATAGATCATAAATAAAAGATTCATGATTTAAAAAGATTTTGTTTCATTAATCATGTTATAACATATTGGACAATTTGATATATTCAATCATAATTTTGTTTACCAAATCTTCATAACATTATAAAGGCTTTGTTCTTAATTCCTTCTACACAAGGATCTACAAACGGTTAGGATTAACATTGTCACACATTCCTTCCTTATCCCAATCAACAGCTGTCATTCCTTCTTTATTGGGTCCACAAACATGTGACTGAAACAAACTTTATTATTGGAAACTGGTAACTTAAATCTGGAGCATCCAACTGTAGATTAGACTGGAGCTGGTCACTGGAGCGCTTCAGTGGATAACTTCTCTGATGGATCACCAATGATTGCCACTGGAGCATCTTGCCACTGAAGAAGTGTCACTACTAGCCACTAGACTTGGTCAGTGAACACTTGTCTGAAGTGGGCTATCGCTGGCAGAATTAGCATAGCTTGTTCAAATGGCATTATCATTTCAGGACCTTCTTTAAGTTCAAATGACTACAGCTCAGAAATAGACTTCATCTTAGAAACTTCCTTCAGTTCAGATGACCTGTTCATTTCAGCTGACTTCTCCAGTTCATTGGTGTCAATCAGTTCAGTGAATCTGGACATTCCCGCATCAGTAACATTCCCGCATTCAGCGATAGTTTGTAAGGTCACTGATGATGAAATTAAGCTTGCCATGTTTGCGATAGGAGAGAATAAAACGTTGGGACCTGATGGTTTTTCATGTTCCTTCTTTAAGAATGCATGGAACATCGTGGGTAAAGAGGTATGTATGGTTGTTCACGAGTTTTTCAGCAATGGTCGTATGCTATAACAGATCAACCATACTATTATTGCCTTAATAGCCAAGGTAGCTACGCCTTCTACTGTTAATGAATACTGTCCTATTTCGTCTTGTAATACCTTGTACAAATGCATAAGCAAAATAATCACGAATAGAATAAAGGAAGGCTTGCATGAAGTTGTTAGTATTAATCAATCAACATTTGTTCGTGGACGAAGAATTTCAGATAATATTTTACTGACTCAAGAGCTTATGCACAAATATCATAGGAATGCAGGGCCTTCGAGGTGTGCTTTCAAGATAGATATTCAAAAAGCTTATGATAAAGTTGATTGGAAGTTTCTAGAGATTATATTGAAAGGATTTGGTTTTCATCACATTATGGTCAAATGGATTATGGCATGTGTCTCGACCACCTCTTTCTCGCAAAGTGTTAATAGGAACCTTCACGGCTACTTTAAAGGGAAGAGAGGATTGAGATAGGGGGATCCTAAGTCACCATATCTATTCACATTGGTGATGTTAGTTCTAACTCTTATCTTGCAAAATTTTGTTTCTCTTGTTTCAGGTTTTTGATTCCACAACTAATGTGAGCAAAAACAGCTTCTCAACTTATCCTTTGCTGATGATTTGTTAATTTTTTTACGTGGGGAAGCAATATCGGCCAGAATTATCATGGACTCGATCACAAATTTCACTGTCATGTCGGATTTGCAACCAAGTCTTCCGTAAAAGTACCGTCTTATTTTGTAATGTTTCTGATCAGACTAAGCAAACCATCCTATCTATTATGCCCTTTGAGGAAGGCAGCCTCCCGGTTCGGTATCTTGGGGTTCCACTTATATCCTCTCGATTACTATATTCAGATTGTAAATTTTTGGTGGAGCGTTTGGAGAAACGAATCAGTGATTGGAGAAATAAATACCTGTCTTTTGCAGGACGGGTTCAACTCATCAGATCTGTTCTATCATACATATTTATTGGGCGTCTATGTTTCATGGAAGAAGTTTTGTCTAGTGCAAGCTGAGGGTGGGTTGGGCATAAGAAGAATTGCTGATATTAACAAGGCCTTGATGGTAAATCATTTTTGGAGCATTCTGAATCATAGGAAGTCATTATGGGTCAAATGGATTCACACATATAGATTAAGGACTCAAAGATGTTTGAATTCCTCATAATTGTAGTTGGGGATGGCGTAAACTTCTATTACTAAAAGATCAAGTTAGACCCCATATCGGGTCTAGGATTGGTGATGATAAATGGACATATATATGTCCAATTCGAAGCTTCATCTCCAATAGAGAGGTTGTACAAGCTGGCTACACTACACAATCTACGGTTTCAGATTTAATTCAAGAGGGAGTGTGGAAGTGGTCGATTGCTTGGTTGGATCTATTACATGTTTTAACTTTGATGCCTAGTCTTCAATTGTCTAATGTACCTGATTATTTGTAAGGGTGAGATTTAGAGCGAAATGAACGCTCATTCTCTTCTTCTATAGTGTGGGACACAATAAGGAATAAACAGGTTTAAGTCCCATGGTACAAGACAATTTGGTTTTCTGAGAAGATTCCAAGGCATGTGTTTATGATGTAGTTGATTATGAAGCGCAAGTTGAAGACTCAAGACATCATTATGCAGTGGAAGGGTGGAACAAACATGAGTTATCACCTTGTTTGCTTCCCTTTGTGCAAACAAGGACCAGACTCACATGCTCACTTATTTTTGAATGTTCTTTCTCTTATCAGGTGTGGCAACATGTTTGGCATTTAGCCCAGATGCAACTGACTAGTCCTAAATGGAACGATATTTATGCTTGGTTGCTTCAACAAACTAAATCCAACAAGCTAAAAGTGTCATTGGAAGATTACTGGTTGTTGCTACAGCTTACTTCATTTGGCAAGAAAGGTACCAAAGATTGTTCTCCAATATAGCTCGAAAACCAAACCAGATTTAAGACTTAATAGCATCCACAGTTCGGCTGAAACTTGTAACATTGAGATTCAAGAATACAGTTCAAGTTGACCTCTATGTGCAAGCTTGGAATCTACCACGACAGTTGGTAGTATTGATCACATCAGGTGCTAAGTTTTTTCGGGTAAAAAGGATTCCCTGATGAATCTTATAAATATCAACCAATAATTACAAGTAATGTGACTGTGTGTCACATTAGTTCATACATATGACATGCCATATGTATGTGAAAGACAAGCTAGACTATTCGAGCATGACTAACTCCTATTTCTGCTTACATCACATGAAACAACGTAACAAAAGAAACAAACAAAATAGTTAGCTATTATCAAATACAAGTTGGGGAGGAAGCTTCCAACGATCCAGTATCTTACGAACTCGAGCACTGTTCTTGAACCTCAAAGAGAGCAGTTTTAACCCAACTGTATGCTTGATAACTTCACCTAGCTCATGACAAGTTCTTCTGCTATTTGAAAATAAGCGTTGATTCCTTTCTTGCCAAATATAATACGTAGTAGAAGCAACAAGTAGCTTGGATATTACATGGTGAGCCATTTTCTGTTTAGTTGCAACACTTAACTCCGTAGCAATGCTTTCCCATTTATTCGACATACATTGTAGATCAGCCATTGGTTTAAGAGAATTCAACACATTAGAAAAGTATTCACACTCAATGAACAAGTGAGAGCGCGAATCAGGATCCTTTCGACATAGGGAACTGATACGAAATTGCCCCTGAGTTGTCCTGAACTCAGCTCAGACCGAGTCAGCTTGGACTCAGCTCAGGCCATGATGATGTTTCTCTTGATGGCACACTTTGGGAAGACGATTGGTAATCCTATCTGCCCTCTAGGATTCACCTTACTTAAGTGGGAAGACTGAAATGTGGGGGAAGTGTGAAGATCAGCTCGTAAATTCATCCAATCTTGGTCAGCTTAGAAGAAAAGTCAGCTTGGGACGACTAGTCTGGTTTAGCTTGGGCAGAGTCAGCTTGGGATTTTCAAACATTTATCTTTTTTAATGCTTTCAATAACCAGGTCAAGTACTTCGTGATAAGGTTACTAAAATTCAATTTGAGTTAGGCGAGGTACAAAAGGCCTCGGATTCTGATCCAACTAACTTAGTACTTCGTGCGGAGGTAGCGGCGTATTTAGGAGCTTATAATGAAGTTGTTCTAGAGGAGGAAAGATTCTTGAAACAAAAAGCAAAGGTGAATTGGCTTCAGGTAGGGGATTCGAACTCTGCTTATTTTCATAAGGTAGTAAAAAGTCGAGCCTCTAGGAGCAGGATTGATTCGGTGTTGGATACTCATGGGAGTCGGTTTGATGGTAACAGTGTACCTCAAGTTTTTGTGGACCATTACACTAATTACTTAGGTAAGGATGGAACCATTTAACCGCTTCTGACTCAAGGTCTATTTACAAGGAGACTTTTGGATGCTCGATGTTCAAATATGGTGAGAACGGTCAGTCATGATGAGATCAAAGATGCACTTTTTTCCATGGGGGATGATAAAGCACCTGGGCCAGATGGTTATTCAGCAGCTTTTTTCAAAGGAGCATGGTCAATTGTTGGTAATGATGTTATTCAGGTAGTGAAGACGTTTTTTGTGAGCGGTAAGCTTCTAAAAGAAGTTAATCGTACTATAATATCATTATTGCCTAAAGTTATGGCGCCCTCTCGGGTTAGCGATTACCGTCCTATTTCGTTGTGCAATGTGATCTTTAAGTATATTACGAAGATTATTGCAAACCGAATTAAGGACATTCTTGGTGATTTGATTACTATTAATCAGTCTGCTTTCGTTCCTGGTCGATGAATAATTGATAACATCTTATTAACCCAAGAGCTTATGCATAATTATCACTTGGATAGGGGTCCTCCTCATTGTGCTTTCAAAAAGCATATGATACGGTTGATTGGAGGTTTTTGAAGATAATTTTAGTTAACTTCGGTTTCCACCAACAGATGATAGATTGGATTATGGAATGCGTGACAACTATTTCTTTCTCTGGTTGTATTAATGGTGCTCTTCATGGTTTTTTTAAAGGGAAACGTGGCCTTCGGCAAGGTGATCCGTTATCTCCTTATCTATTCACTCTTGTTATGGAGGTATCATTGATATTGCTTCGTAGAATCAATGAATCAGATTTGTTTCAATACCACCATCTTGGTGCCGAGGAGAAGATTACGAATCTTTGCTTTGCTGATGACTTATTCATTTTTTTAAAGGGTGATTCTTCTTCAGCAAAAGTGATATGGGAGGCGTTAGAAGAGTTCAAAAGTGCCTTAGGTTTAGCTCCTGGCCTTCCTAAAAGTACAACTTCTTTTTGTGAAACAACCCCATTCAAAAAAGTATTTAAGAGAACATCCTCATATGTTTGATTTGAATGTGGTTAGTGACTCATAAGATGTGTACCTACATTGGGAACTCAACTTAGTATTTAGTAAAAGTAAGTATTATATATGTTAAAGAGTAGTATTCGGCAAACCCGTTGACCGAGTCGTCGGCTGAGCAATACCACCAACAACGGTGTTACGCCAAATGAGAGAATGTGTGGATTTCGTCAAACTTCACCAAAGAGAGTGGGGATGGAATAGGGGTTGTGGGGGCCACTAATGACTAAAAACATGGTTATTCCTTTTTTCTTTTATTTTTTATATGTATATGTATGACAATGGAAGTTTTATAAACCCGTAACAAAAAACCCTATTTCTCTCTCTCTAGAATGGCGACCTGCTTCATCTTTCCCTAACCCTATTTTGTCACAATTCAGCCTATCTAATCTTGATTATCATCTTATTCAATGGAATCTGATCATATTCTTGATCTAGGTTAGCTGTTTTTTGGTTTCGTTTTAGGGTTTTTCGTTTTTTCCTTTCTTTTTTCTGTCGCCGCCCTAGGTTACGGGTTTGATCTTTCTTTTTGGTTAGCATCCTCGGTTCTTTTGGATTCTACGTGTTAGTTTCTTTGAATTAACCTGGGTATCTAATCATATAAGGGGATCGATCATGGCATAGGGATTTTCTAGAGTTAGGGTTTTTTAGTTGTTTCGTAATTATTCATCTGGTTTATTTGTTTATTCGCGCGCATGGTGATTGTGTATGAAGAGAGATTGTTTTGATTGGAAAGCTATTGAAGAGAAGCTGAATAGATTGAAATCTGGTGGGCAGATTCCCACACCCGTTAATTCGATGTCTGGTAAAAAGAAAAAAGGTGGAAGCCCTAGTCCCAATGGTAAGAAGAATGTTGAACCTAAAAACGTGCAACAAGATGATGAGAAGCTGTCGAGTGGTGGTATTGATTCCACTACAAAAACTCCTGATGGTTAAATGCCTAAAACCCTAGACAAAGATCTGCATGTGCATGATGACAATAACCATGCAGTTGATGGTGGTACTCTTGGTCAATCTAATGATCATATTGTAAATGAGCATGAAGAATCTAATAAGAAAGACCAAGAAGTAAAGGATTTAGGTAAGGAGACTGTGTTTGAAAAGGTCGAAGTGAATGCTGAAATCGATAACTCAAGTCTTGGAGATCCTACAGCTAAGGAGGGGGAAGCAAATAAGATTTCTTATGCGGCCAAATTACATGAGTCTATCAAGAAGAGAAAGGTTAATTTTCGTAAAGTTGATGTTACTAGTAGTGACGATGCTGATGTGGTTCTACCAAAGGAAGCAGTTCGGCTAGTTCAAGAAAGGTATGCTAACGTTTTGTATGGTTATTTTCTAGGAGATAGATTGGCATTTCCGGTGGTTGAGATGTTTGTTAGGAATGTTTGGGCAAAATATGGATTGAAAAATGTCATGATGAATGCAAATGGTTTTTTCTTTTTTAAATTTGCTGATAAAAAAGGATTGCAAGGAGTGCTTGAAGGTGGACCGTGGCTAATAAGAAATACGCCTATTTTTTTGAACATATGGACCCCAAGTTCTGTTTTGAAGAAAGAAGACATTAAGCATGTTGCAATTTGGGTCAAGATACACAATGTTCCTTTAGCAGCTTACTCGGATGATGGCCTAAGTATGTTGGCGTCAAAAATAGGTAACCCTTTAATGTTGGACTCATATACGAGTAATATGTGCACTGAATCATGGGGTAGGAGCAGCTTTGCAAGAGCAATGATTGAAGTTTCTGCTGAAAGTGAGCTTAAAGAGGAACTCAGAATTGTTATCCCAAAAGAGGAGGAGGATGGGTTTATTACGGAATCGATGAAGGTAGAATACGAATGGCGGCCTCCAAGATGTTTTGTGTGTTGTATGTTTGGTCATAATGATTTGCAATGTCCAAAGAAGCCTAAAATAGTTAAAAAGAGTGTTACAATTGTTGACAATGATGGGTTTACGTAGGTGAAAGGAAAGAAAAAAGGTATCCCAGTTCAAAAGCAGAAATCTAAACTTGTGTATGGTGAGGGGCATGCAGAACCCTTATTTGAGAATGTGGAGGGTCATGAGAAAACGAAGACGAATTAGACTGTTGATGAAGATGACGAGGAGGTTGAAGAGATTTATGATGAAACCGCCAATTTCATGATAGATGGTACGAAACCTGGTAACATTCCGGAGGGGGCAAGCACTCCCGTTACAAAGGTGTCCAATGGGTAGTATCGCCTCATGGAACATTAGGGGGTTGAACCGCCCTCTAAAACAAAACGAGGTTCGTCAGGTGGTGTCGGAAAATTATTTGCAAGTTTGTGCGATTATGGAATCGCATGTGAATGTTTCTAATCTGTTTAATGTGTGTAGGAAAGTATTTAAGTCTTGGGACTGGACATCTAACGATACATGTTGTGATAAGGGTACTCGAATCATATTGGGATGGAACTCGGATATCGTTGATGTAATGGTTTTGTCACAATTTAATCAGGTTGTCCATGTACAGATTGTTTTTAAAGTTGATAGAAAGGTACTATTTTGCTCGTTTATCTATACTAGTAATGACTACCAAGAAAGACGAGAATTATGGCAGAATCTGTGTGCTCACAAATCAGTAATACAAGATGCTTCATAGGTAGCTATGGGGGATTTTAATTCAGCTCTTAATTTAGAGGATAGTAGTTCTGGTTCGTCTAAGATGACTATTTCTATGAGAGAGTTCAAAGAATGTATTGAAGAGACTGAGTTAATGGATGTTAATAGCAGCAGCCTCCACTTTACATGGACGCAAAAGCCGAAAAATGGTGCGGGAATTCTAAAAAAGATAGACCGAGTCATGGGAAATATACATTTCATGAATGAATTTTCGGCTTCTTATGCAGTTTTTCAGCCGTACAGAATTTCAAATCACTCGCCGTGCATATTAAAGCTTCCTGCAATTTTGAGAAGTACACCAAAGCCCTTTAAGTTTGCAAATTTTATTACGGAAAAATCTGGGTTCCTAAGTGTAGTGGAAGACGAGTGGAAGGAGAAGATAAAGGGAAATAAGATGTTTTGTGTAGTTAAAAAACTGAAAAAGCTGAAGTCACCGATGCGAAAACTATTATACAAACAAGGCAATCTACATGAACGAGTTTCTTCTCTTAGAAAGGAGCTAGATCAGCTGCAGTTAATGATTGACTCTAGCCCACATGATAATTCACTACGTGTGCAAGAAGCAAAGGTCCTTGAAGATTTTAAAACAGTCTCATATGATGAAGAGTGTTTCTTGAAGCAAAAGGCGAAGATTAATTGGTTAGCAGCAGGAGATTCAAATACGGCTTACTTTCATAATTCTCTCAAAAGCAAAAATCATAGGAGCAGGATTTCTATGATACAGGACGTCAATGGGACGATGTATGAAGGAGGAGAAGTTTATGAGGCTTTGGTGACACATTACAAGAACTTCTTAGGTACTAAAGATGTGACCCATCCGTTCAACTGTCAAGGGCTCTTTACCAAGGTTATGGACCAAGATACGACCAGTGAGATGGTTAGTTTGTCACGGCTGAGGAAGTGAAAGATGCTATATTTTCAATTGGCGACAACAAAGCCCCGGGACCAGATGGTTTCACTTCGGCTTTTTTAAAGAAGTCATGGAATATTGTTGGCAAAGAGATTACAGAAGCTGTTCAAGACTTCTTCTGTCATGGACGATTGCTATAAGAACTCAATCATACCTTTCTTGCTTTGATTCCAAAGATAACAACACCGGCTAAAGTTACTGACTATCGCCCAATCTCATGTTGCAATGTTATCTATAAGTGCATCAGTAAAATCATCACAAACAGAATCAAGGCTGCTCTAGAAGACTTGGTTAATATCAATCAGTCCGCGTTCATCCCAGGAAGAAAAATATCGGATAACATATTGTTAGCTCAAGAATTAATGCACAACTATCATCTAAATCGTGGTCTACCTAGGTGTGCATTTAAGGTGGATATTCAGAAGGCGTATGACACTGTTTGTTGGGATTTCTTGCAGAAGTGCCTTCGAGGTTTTGGGTTTCACCCAAAAATGATTCGGTGGATTATGGAGTGTGTTACAAGTGTCTCTTATTCTCTACGTAATAATGGTAATGTGTATGGATATTTTAAGGGAAAACGTGGTCTTTGCCAAGGGGATCCTATGTCACCTTACCTTTTTACGCTTGTTATAGAGGTGTTATCAATAATTCCGAGGAGGAATACCTCAGAATCGAATGGCTTCAAGTTTCATGCTCAATGTAGTAAAAGGAAGATCATCAATATGTGTTTTGCTGACGATCTTTTTCTTTTTGCGAGAGGGGATGTAAAGTCAACTAAGATTTTAATGGATTCAATTAACACATTCAAAAATATTTCTGGATTAGCTCCTAGTCTTCCAAAGAGTTCTGCTTTTTTCTGCAATGTACCGGATCATCATAAGCAAGCCATCTTGTCCATTATGTCGTTTGAAGTGGGCATCCTACCGGTACGTTATCTTGGTGTTCCCCTTATTTCTACTCGATTAAAATTTCAAGATTGTTGAATTTTAGTCGAACGAATGGAGAGCAGAATAGATAAATGGAAATCAAAATCTTTGTCGTTTGCGGGTAGGCTTCAATTGATCAATTCAGTTCTCTCGTCAATGCATATATATTGGGCCATGGTCTTCATTTTACCTATTCGTATTATCAATGATTTAGAAAAGAAAATGAGGAACTTTCTATGGAGCCAGGGATCGGTAGCAACGAGAAAATCAAAAGTAGCTTGCAATTCAGTTTGTTTGCCTAAATATGAGGGGGTCTCGACATTAAAAGGATCTCGGATGTGAACAAAGCTCTTATGGCTCGTCACATCTGGTCTATCATCAACAAAAGGAAGTCGTTATGGGTACAATGGATACATGACTATAAGATAAAAGGTTCAAATTTTTGGGTGGTTTCTCCTCGTGGAAGTATGAGCTGGGGGTGGAGGAAACTGTTACAAATGCGAGACACTATTAGACCGTATATTTGGAAGAAGATTGGTAATGGTCTAAATACTTTTGTATGGACAGATAATTGGTGTGTCGAGAGCCCTTTGCTCAGTTTTATCACTCCAAGGATGATTGCAAGTGTTGGGTGCAATCTGAATAGTAAAGTGGCTGACCTTATTCGGGACAATCAATGGTTGTGGTCGGATGCTTGGTATAATGTGTTTCCTGTTCTAATTCATTTACCACATATACAAATCAATGATAATGAAGACCGAAATGTATGGAAATGTTTGAATGGTGTAGAGACTGATTTTTCTTCAAAAGTGGTTTGGGATTCGTTGAGAAGGAAACAAGATGAAGTCGATTGGGTTAATGTTGTCTGGTTTCACAATGTATTCCACGTCATGCCTTTCATTTATGGCTGGTTTTTCGAAACAAATTGAAGACTCAGGATCGTATGAAGGCATGGGAGGCTGGGAGTGAGACTAATCTGAAGCTCATGTGTTGTCCCCTATGCAAAACGGGGATAGACTCTCGCTCACATTTGTTTTTTAAATGTCATTTGTCGTTACAGGTTTGGAGGAAGATAAAGGCATTGGCAAATATGAATGATTTGTCGGGTCATGGGAAGATATTGCAAAATGCCTCATTCATAGATCCAAACAAAAAACTATTGAAAGTGTGATTAGTAGGATCCTTGTTGCGGCAGCCTCTTACTTTATCTGGCAAGAACGGAATGAAAGATTGTTTACACAGAATTCGCGCAGTGTGGAAGTCATTGTAGAGCTGATTATTCGCATGGTTCGATTGAGGCTAGTCACCATTAGATTCAAAGGCCAAAATAACTTGCTAAAAGAATGGAGAGTTCCAATGCAATCCGAAGACGTCTCTGGCTGATTGTTTTTTTTTTTGTTTCTAGATTGGTATCATGTGTAATATTGATTATGATAATTGTTAGTCTAGCTAGGCTAGTTGTCTGAATGTGTTTGGCATGTCATTCACATTAACTAATGTAACATTCAGTTACATTACTTGTACTTATGGTTTGTTTATAATAGAATCATCGGGGTAACCTTTTACCCAATTGAAGTTTTATATATCAATTTATATTATACCATTTCTTTTAATACTTTTAAGTAATCACAAAATGTTTTTTTGTTTTATTACTATTTTTAATTTAAATTTATTTATTTGAAATACTTATAATATCTACTCGAAATACTTATAATACCTATAATGAAATTAATTATGTTTTCTTCCAGTGTCATTTATATATGTATTTATAGTATTATAAGGAATGTAACACCCCACCGTTGGTGGAAACATGAGGTGTCATGAAAAGTACAGCACGACATGGAATTACATAGATACTGCTAAATGAAATAGAATATAATAAATATATTCCCAAAAACATGAGTTCAAAGTCATAACAGTGCTAAAATAGTTTATTACAACCAAATCCATAAAGAAATAATCCAAGGCATGTAGCCTTAAAGTCTGACAATTATTAAGGAGTACTAATCTCCGAAGTCCAGCCTAGCATAGCAGTCTTTATCCCTGATTAGCCTGAGCACCTGAAAAGTATACTAAAACGTGTCAACACAAAGGTTGGTGAGTTCGTAGGTTTTATGTCAAAAGTCTAGTCAAAGAAATAAGTCTTTTGTCGATTCTTTTAAGTCTAAACAAGTAATAGTTCAATATATAACAACCAGAGTTACGTCATAATAAGTCCAAATGCCCTAATGTCTGAAAGTCCGGCCTTACAGTACCTGCCTTAGTCCAAAGTCTCAAGTCTCAACTCATACAATAAGTACGTCCAAAGCACAACAAACAAACACATAATCACACACATACAAACAAGATCAAAGCACGTCAAATGGCACAAGTAACTCTATACGCACAGACTCAATATTGAACATAAAACAGAAATCGACAAAACCGTTTGAAAATAAGTATACTTTCCACCCCAAAACTTGTAAAAAGAGGGGCTATGAAACTCACCTGAAAGCAGCACAAGCACAAATACCCTAGATGAACGAACAAGAATACAAACAATCAAGTACACTTGAAATAAGCTCACTATCTGTCCAAAGGTCCTACATTGTCCACAAGTCACCCAGTAAGTACTTACTTATTTGTACAAGTCCATGTCTTATACTACTGTCTTAGGAAATGCCATTATGTCTTGTCAATGTCATAATATATATAATATATATATTTATATATATAAAATAAGCGTTTTGTCCTTATAAATTGTCCATGTGAAATTCTTCTTTTAATAATGTCACATTTTAATGTTTATATCTTGTCAACTATTTATATGGAACGTCATCATAAAATATGTTAAATCCGACAAGTCATTGGCAATTGTTATACAAATGTATAATTTATATAGTCTTTACAAAGTCTCATATCTAGTCATATGTCCATATTAGATTAATCGTTATATATATATATGTCCATGTCAATTTAAATCTTGTATATATATATATGTCCGTAATAACTCCGAAATTATGATTATTTGGAATGAATTATAAACATGGTCTAATTAACTAGATTCCAAATCTGGATTTTGACTAAGAATGAATAATTTTGACTTTGACCAGCAAACTTTAACTTTGACTTTGACCAACAAACTTTAATTTTGACTTTGACCAGAAACCTTAATTTTGACTAAAACAAAAACCTAATCAATTTTTGCCTAAAATACAAAAACAATACCCAAACCCTAATTTTCCCAATGATCAATTTAAACAAAATGGTAATCTGCCCGTTGACCAAGTTTGACCGGCGGTTTGACTAATGTTGACCGAACGAATATCAAGATTTCTGGTGGATCTATGAACCATAACCGATTTCCAAGACCAAAAACGCATTTAACCTTCGAACTTATTCCAGATCTAACCGAAATCATTTGAAAACAACACAAAATATTGGATTAAACAAGATCTCGATTTATTTTGTTATGTATGAACCGAAAATACAAGGAAACACATCAAATCTAAAAAAGAACATGGTTTTCGGATCCAAAGTAATCGGATCTTAAAGTTTCCGGACCATAATTTCCAGATTTCAAAGATTTCGAGTTTAAACATTCCGGATTAAAGGATTTCGGGTCTTCACTTTTCGGGTTCCAAGAGTTTTCGGATCTATAGATCTCAGATCTATAGATTTCAGTTAGATTTATTAGCAAAAACCTTATACAACCGAAAATATATACATCTTTGTCAAGAAATACGGATCTATGTATTTTAATACATACGATAACCGATTTATGTGTAATAATAGTAAAGATTTTCGGATCTTCAAATATATGTAAAAACATATAACCGAAAATATAAATAAATATATAAAATATGTAAAGATTTCGGTTTTTGAGATGAGGAAGAAGGGCAAAAACCGATTTATATATATATATATATTTTGCCAAAAACACGAATCTATATATATATACATATGCATAACCGAAAAATATATATATAATATACAAAGCTTTCGGATTTAAGAGGAGGAAGAAGATTCATAACCGAAAATATACACGTATATAAATTCGTATATATATAACCTCATATATATACAAAAACCAATTTTTATTGTTGAACAATCGTAGATTCATTCGAAACTTACCAAAATCTTAAAAGAAAATGAAGAAAAAGATGAATATTGACGGTGGTTCGTGGTGGATGGTGGTGGTTTGTGGGTGGCGGCTGAGAAAGGGAGAGAGAGGGAGGGGGACGGTTGTGGAGAGAAAGAGAGGGAGAGGGTGAAGTGTGTGTGAGAAAATGAGAGAATTAGGGTTTGTTTTTTTTTTTTTTTTTTTGTTTATATACCCCCATAACCCTAAATACATTTACCTTGACTTTTCTTTAAATCTTTTATTGATTTAATTTTAAGTATTTTACTTAATTTGGCATTTCCACAAGACAACTAGTATTCCTCTTGTTCTCGAGTCCACGTACAATTTTTCTAACGTCTAAACGCTCATAAAGCCCAAATCAAATAGAAATTCATTTATTCCGTGATAAATTCTTATAAGACTAATTACGTACATAAACGAAACCACTAAAAATGATCGGAAAAGTAATTCAGGAAAACGCTCAGATGACGGTTGTCACAGCATTACCCCGTTAAAAGAATTTCGTCCCGAAATTCAACTCGAACTAGTCCCATTAAACAATTGGGGGTATTTTGTCTTGAAATGATCTTCCCGTTCCCAAGTATACTTAGGCCCTCGCTTTGAATTCCATCGAACTTTGATAAGTATTTACTTGGTTTTCTTTAGTTTCCGCACCTTGCGGTCCACAATCTCTAAAGGCTCTTCAACAAATTTCAACTTATCGTAAATCCGGATTTCGTCCATAGGCACATGACGATCTTCTTCAGCTAAACATTTTCGAAGATGAGACACATGAAATACATCGTGAACTCTTTCTAGTATCTCAAAAGGTCCAATAAATCTAAGTCCAAGTTTTCCACTCTTGACAAATCTAACCACTCCTTTCCAAAGGGAAACCTTCAGAAGTACACACTCCCCAACATTGAATTCTAAAGGTCTACGTCTGACATCGGCATACTTCTTTTGTCGTTCACGTGCTAATCTAAGTCGCCCTTTAATCTGAATTATTTTCTCGGCAGTCTCTTCAATAAGCTCAGGCCCAACCAACTGGCTATCGCCAAAGTCAGACCATGCGACAGTTGATCTACACTTCCGTCCATACAATGCCTTGAAAGGAGCCATATTAATACTCGCGTGATAACTATTGTTGTAAGAGAATTCTATCAAATGTAGATGGTCATCCCAGTTACCACCAAAATCTAAGACACAGGCTCTCAACATGTCTTCTAAAGTCTGAATAGTACGTTCACTCTGACCATCAGTTTGTGGATGGTATGCCGTACTCATGTCTATCCTAGTCCCAAAGGCCTTCTGAAACCCTCGCCAAAACTGAGAATTAAAGCGAGTATCTCTGTCTGAAATAATCGAAACTGGTACGCCATGTTTCGATACGACTTCCTTTACATACTTCCTCACCAATTTCTCTGTGGGATCTTTTTCACAAATGGCTAAGAAATGAGCAGACTTTGTCAATCTATCGACGATCACCCATATCATATCATGACCCTCCTTCGTCCTAGGTAGTTTGGTAATGAAATCCATAGTTATGTTCTCCCACTTCCATTCAGGAATTTCTGGTTGCCTGAGTAATCCCGCAGGCTTTTGATGTTCCGCTTTCACCTGTAGACATGTCAAGCATCGGCTTACAAACTCAGCAACATCTTTCTTCATGCCAGGCCACCAATATAACTCACGCAAATCATAGTACATCTTGTCGATGCCCGGATGTACCAAATACCTTGTATTATGAGCTTCATTCAATATCAATGTTCGTAAAACACCAGTGGAAGGAACCCATAATCTGTCCACGAAGTACAAGCCGTCATCGTCTCTTCTATCTAAATGTTGTTCCATTCCTCGTAGTTCCTTCTTAAGAAGATCTTTATCGCCAACAACCACTAATTGTGCTTCTATGATCTGATCTCTAACACTTCTTTGCACTGTAATACTCATAACTCGTACACGTCTTGGTTTAACCCTTTCCTTACAACTTAAGGCATCGGCCACAACATTGGCTTTCCCCGGGTGATAACGAATGTCACAGTCATAGTCACTGAGTAACTCAAGCCATCTTCGTTGTCTCATATTCAAATCTTGTTGATTGAAAATATGTTGTAAACTCTTGTGATCCGTGTAGATTACACACTTGGTTCCATACAAATAATGCCTCCAACACTTTAATGAAAAAACCACTGCTTCTAATTCCAAGTCATGAGTTGTGTAATTCTTCTCATGGACCTTCAATTATCGTGAGGCGTAAGCAATCACTTTGCCTCTTTGCATGAGCACACAACCTAATCCTTGACTCGATGCATCACATTACACTACAAAGTCATCAGATCCTTCTGGCAGACTCAAAATCGGCGCATTACATAGCTTATCTTTCAAGATTTGAAACGCTGCTTCTTGTTTTTCACCCCAGACATACGGCCTATCCTTCTGAGTTAATTGCGTAAGCGGCAACGCAATCTTAGAGAAATTCTCGATGAACCTCCTATAGTAGCCAGCCAGACCAAGGAATTGTCTGACTTCCGTCGGTGTCTCTGGTGTTCTCCAATTCTTGAGTAAATCAATCTTGCTAGGATCCACGTGTATCCCATCCTTACTCATGACATGGCCCAAAAAGTGTACCTCATCACGCCAAAACTCACATTTAGAAAATTTTCCATACAGTTTTTCCTTTCTCAGTAATTCTAATACTTTTCTCAGATGTTCAGCATGTTCTTCCTTTGTCTTTGAGTAAATTAGAATGTCGTCGATGAACACAATTACAAACTTATCCAAATACGGTTGACACACTCTATTCATCAAATCCATGAATACTGCCGGAGCGTTAGTCAATCCAAAAGGCATCACTATGAACTCAAAATGTCCATATCTTGTTCTAAAAGCAGTCATTGGTATATCGTCCTCGTGTACACGCAGTTGATGATACCCTGAACGTAAGTCAACTTTTGAGAAACACTTTGCGCCTTCAAGTTGATCGAACAGATCATCAATCCTAGGAAGGGGATAACGATTCTTTACTGTTAACTTATTCAACTCATGGTAGTCGATACACATGCGAAACGAACCATCCTTCTTTTTGACGAATAAGACAGGTGCTCCCCACGGTGACTGGCTAGGTCTAATAAATCCTTTGTCTTGAAGATCTTTTAATTGCGTGGCCAATTCTTGTAATTCAGTTGTTGTTAATCTATAGGGGGATTTTGCTACAGGAGCTGCATTAGGAACAAGACTAATGCGAAAATCAAGTTGTCGAGACAGAGGTAAGCCAGGTAAATCATCAGGGAAGACATCCTGATAGTCCCGAACGACGGGGACATCAATCAAGTTAACCTCTTTAGCAGACGCACTCATGACATGACCCTCAAAAGAATCAGACACCTCGCCCTGAACTTTTAGTATCTCGCCATTTGGTAAGGGAATTCTAACAATTTTTGCACTACATAGAATCGTCGCATCTACCAAAGACATCCAGTCCATACCAACAATAACGTCAAAACTTCCCATTTCAAAAGGTACTAAGTCAATAAAGAAAGCATGATTATTAAGAACTAATGTGCACGAACGGATGACTTGGTCTAATCTGACTAACCCACCATTAGCCATTTCTACGTCAAAACATAAATACATAGGGCTCGGATTAGCACTCAATAAAGGAACGAAACTAGTTGTGACAAAACTATAATTAGCTCCAGAATCAAAGAGAACAGTAGCATAATGACCATTTAGAAGAAAAGTACCTGCAACAACGTTTGGGTCGTTGTGAACCTCGGCAGCATTTAGAACAAAAGCACGACCTCTAGCAGCTGGAGCCTGATTGCCCCTATTCTGATTGGGTCTAGTAATCTGTAGCTGGTTAGGATGAACTGCCACTTGAACCTGTTGCCCAACCCACTGAGGACATGTGTTCCGATAGTGATCAGTGGCCCCACATTCATAACATCCTCCACGAACTCCGGTTGGTCTTCTTTGATTCAATGGTGCCACTTGAGTCCTTGGTTCCCGACAGTAATTTGCCAAATGCCCAGTCTTATTGCAGTTGTAACATGTTAAGCAATTTTGATTTGCTGCATGGTGAAGATTGCACTTGGTACACTTAGGATGAGGACCCACATATTCCTTTTTGCCAGCATCAGTCACTGCACATACCTTGCCTCTATTCTGTCTATTCCCATCAGATCACCAAACTTTCTTACTATTACTCGTTCCACTACTTTCCTTCCTTTTTGTCCCAACAGCAGTTTAGTTCCACACTGAACTAACTCCTCTATCATAGCTTCAGACGTCAATATAGCCTCCTCTAGGGTAAGTGGGTGAACAGCAGCCATAGTTGACCTAACCTGAGGAATTAACCCACAAAGATACTTCTCTATACCTTTGTTTTCAGGTTCAACCAAATGTGGAACGAGCCTTGACAGTTCATTATAACGGGTAGTATATCCAGCATGATCAGCACCGACCATCTTATGTTCCAAAAACTCTTGTTCTAGCTTCACCAGTTCAGTTGCGGTGCAGAACTTTCTCATCATCAACTCTCTGAAGTTATACAAAGACATCGCCTCTGCCGCTAATCTGCCTCTGATTCGGCACTGAGTGTTCCACCAAGACAAAGCATCTTTAGTGAAAGAGTTTGCCACATACCTGACCCTTTGTTCAAGAGTACATTCACTAATACCAATCACAGCTTCCATCTTTTCTAACCATTGCATAAACTTGACTGCTCCTCCTCTACCATTATACTCTTGCACGCCACAATCCTTAAAGTTTTTGTAAGTACAAGTCCTGACACCACTTCTAGGTCCCCTTGGCACAGTCCCAATACGAATTCCTTGATCAACGTCTTCATAATATTCACCATCCTGATCATCCCCTGCGTCCTCATACTGATCATCATCATACTGAGCATCCTCATACTGAGCATCTTCATTCTCTGCGTTTTGCGCATTTTGAGCATTTTGAGCAAGTATAGTATTAACCACTTGAGTAATCATGGCAATCATGGCTGGGTCTGGTTGCATGCCAGCTTGCTCATTAGTAGTTTCATTTTCAGCTCCACCACGACCGCGTCCACGACCACTACCTCGGCCGCCACCGCGGCCTGCACCACGACCAATGCCACGACCAGTACCTCAACCTCCATCCTTTTCATTTCCACGACCTGCACCATGGCCAACACCTTGAACTAAATTAGGCCCAGTGCCACGACTAATACCACGGCCTCCACTCCGTCCAGTTCCTCGGCCAATACCACGACGTTGACCAGAGTCTTCGTTTTCACCACGGCCTCTTCCACAACCGCCGCTAGTTCCAGCACTAGATCTTGTTCTTGCCATTGTCCTATAACCACGCATCGTTAGTCGGAGAAGAATACACTCGACGATGTTAATATCACAAGATACTCTCAGTAAGCTCTCTCATCTTATAGTCTAAGGAATGCTATCTAGAACCTAAACTATTCATGCAATTCATGTCAATGCAATACATATATATATACTAATAATATATAACCCTAAATCGTAGTTAAAATGTGGTCCGAATCTAACACCTACATCCGTTGCACTAGTGGTGTATGTATACAGGGTGTACCAGTGGCTAACCCTCTACACTCCTAGTACATCTGATCGCGGTACTAGTATACTCTCTAGGTATTGGTCAGGTATGTATACAGGGTGTACCAGCGGCTAACCCTCCACCTAACCAATACCCATTAAGCATCCCAGGGTAGCTACCACACTCTCACTACAAGTGCAATTACTGAAGTCAATAACTGTCGCAAGGCATGGCGGTAATCATAGAACAGTTGATCAGGCTTTTCTATGATTATCGTTATGTGATACTAGTTAGTGCCATCACTTCATCTTGCTCTAATACACATAAATAATCACAATAACACCAAAAACACACAATCACCAAATAATAGCCATAGTCAAAATAAATACAGGGACAATAAGTCTAAACAGGATATGAACTCAAAATATAAGCGACGTTAGCACGTCTAGAATGCATCTATGATTCCTATTGTAAATGCTATACGGGGTTCTTAGGTTATAGTCTAGGCTTTTCCACATAATTCTCTACAACCACGGCTCTGATACCATTCTGTAACACCCCACCGTAGGCGGAAACATGAGGTGTCATGAAAAGTACAGCACAACATGGAATTACATAGATACTGCTAAATGAAATAGAATATAATAAATATATTCCCAAAAACATGAGTTCAAAGTCATAACAGTACTAAAATAGTTTATTATAGCCAGGTCCATAAAGAAATAATCCAAGGCATGTAGCCTTAAAGTCTGACAATTATTAAGGAGTACTAATCTCAGAAGTCCAGTCTAGCATAGCAGTCTTTATCCTTGATTAGCCTGAGCACCTGAAAAGTATACTAAAACGTGTCAACACAAAGGTTTGTGAGTTCGTAGGTTTTACGTCAAAAGTCTAGTCAAAGAAATAAGTCTTTTGTTGATTCTTTTAAGTCTAAACAAGTAATAGTTCAATATATAACAAGTAGAGTTGAACATATGCATAACCGAAAAATATATATATATTTTGCCAAAAACTCGAATCTATATATATATACATATGCATAACCGAAAAATATATATAATATACAAAGCTTTCGGATTTAAGAGGAGGAAGAAGATTCATAACCGAAAATATACACATATATAAATTCGTATATATATAACCTCATATATATACAAAAACAGATTTTTATTGTTGAACAATCATAGATTCATTCGAAACTTACCAAAATCTTATAAGAAAATGAAGAAAAAGATGAATATTGATGGTGGTTCGTGGTGGATGGTGGTGGTTTGTGGGTGGCGGCTGAGAAAGGGAGAGAGAGGGAGGGGGACGGTTGTGGAGAGAAAGAGAGGGAGAGGGTGAAGTGTGTGTAAGAAAATGAGAGGATTAGGGTTTTTTTTTTTTTTTTTTTTTTGTTTATATACCCCCATAACCCTAAATACATTTACCTTGACTTTTCTTTAAAAACGTTTGACCCGACAAATTCCAGAAACTCGAGACCCGTTAAATTTATTTTGTCAATATATTTGAATGTAACTTTTCAATAGCTTTCCAACGACTATAAATATGTCTATATTTATCTATTAAATCTTTTATTGATTTAATTTTAAGTATTTTACTTAATTTGACATTTCCACAAGACAACTAGTATTCCTCTTGTTCTCGAGTCCACGTACAATTTTTCGAACGTCTAAACGCTCATAAAGCCCAAATCAAATAGAAATTCATTTATTCCGTGATAAAGTCTTATAAGACTAATTACGTACATAAACGAAACCACTAAAAATGATCGTAAAAGTAATTCAAGAAAACGCTCAGATGACGGTTGTCACAAGGAAGCAGAAGAATAAATCTCTATCTTTTTTACTTTTTTTAAAAACAAGTTTTTTATTGTTTATATATTAGTCCCCAAGATTTGATACTATACGAAATTTGAAACTATATTTATATTTATATTTATAACATTTCAGTCGCCAATGTATTTTAATTTTATTTTATTGTTGATTGTATTTATATTTATTTAAATGTTTTAATTTATATAGTTTTTGATTTTTTGTATTAAAAATAAATGGCATTAAAAATATGATGTGGAAATAGCATTTTTAAGTTTGGTGAAGTTTGGTGAAAGTGATGTCAGTATTTTGGTGAAATTGGGTAAATTGACAACTCCCTCCCCTTTATAGATTTGATTCAATTAATCAAGCAAGATAAGACGTTTAATATAGAACTTGAAATATTTTGAAGTATAACTCATGCATTCCATGGACTAATAAAATTTATAACTATACTGATTAGTCATTAATAAATAAATGAAAAACCAACACATATACTAATGTGTATACTAAAAAATGTCATTAAATGAATCATAAAAATTTATAAATTAAATAAAAATAGATATAGTTATAAAGAAAAGGTTTAATTCATATGAAACAATACAAACATTGCTGATAATAACTTAAAATCTTGAATTGTAAAGTCTTACGTACCAATATAGTTCAAAATACCGAAGAAACTTTAAAATTGCTTGCACGGTTGCTCAAATATAGCTTTAAGAAAATGTATGAGAAAAAACAACTTTATATGTTAGTTAAAAATGATGATCAACTTTTGTAAATATATATATATAGAGAGAGAGTGCTAATCTACTATTTAAGACCCGACTGTTTAAAAGCCTTATAATAATGTACGCCAATAAAAGTTGTACCATGTACACATATGTTTAGGTGATGATTTCATATAAAATTTGCTAGTAACACAAAAGTTTCAGACTTAATTACATATTTCAATATCTTACTTTAGAGCCAAAAGATAACGCATGAAAACTATTATTAAAATATAGACAAAAATTATTTATTAAAATGGAAAATTTATTAGTAAAGATGCCAATGTGTGAATATTGATAATATAAAAACTATTGGTTCCAATGTGTGAAATTTATTACTAAAGATGCTAATATGTGAATATTGATAACATGAAATTTATTGTTAAATGTAGATGGTAAACAAGAAGGCTCGTAAAACATCAAAAATTATCATATATTACTAATCTCTATATATACCTTACATCAAGCATTGATTGTATCACCAGTTGGTTGCAGATAGTCCCTATAACAAAACATAATGAAGAGATATGACTTCAAATATCACCCACAAAACTCCATTAAATTGTGACTAAATAGCTAGCTTAAAACTTAATTTGGTCTAAGAACTCCATAGGATAGAAATTTGCTACCAGTCAACATTTTTATTCATTTTTTATGTAATAGATATAACATGTAACTCGATACATCCAATTTATAAGTAATTGGATTGAAATGACCCCTCAAATATATCCAATTTATAAGAGTCGGTAGATTCAACAATTTCCTCGACAACTTGTGCCATGTTTCCATCAAATGTGATAGATGGTTTTGAATGAACCTCAAGCTCCAATAAGTCTATCAGCATCTACCTCGGCACTTGTTCACAAAGTTGAACTCACATAAAAAATCGTTCACTTTAAAAGTCAAAGAAAGATAACCGACATCGGCTAAATCGATACATCTTTGGGTATATAAAAGTTAAGGCTAAACAAAAACATATCAAATTAATCAACAGTGAAAAAGCACGAAAGATTTCTAGAATTAATTTAACATCTCAAACTTTTCAAGTTTGACTATTTGACGTTCCGTTAGTTAAAGTTAAGTTTCTTTAAGTTTATGTGCCCTAAATGGGATTATGTGATTAAATGTTTATGTGTTTAATATGAAAGTAATTAAAAGTAAAGTTATGAAGTTGAGTGCTCGGTAAGTTATAAAGTATTCCCGATGGAAAGAAAAGCCTTAGATGTAACGTTCTTTTGGTTGTGCATTTAGCTGGATAGGATAAGAGATTATATGTATATGGCATGTCATACGCATAAACTAATGTGACACTCAGCCGCATTACTTGTATTGTATTGTTTTGGATTGGTAATATAATCATCGGAGTAACCTTTACCCAAAAAAAAGCCTTAGATGTAACGTTTATAGAGTTTAGGGACTTAAGATGACAATTTAAGAAGTGTTGGCCAGGGGTTAAATGACAATTCGGCTTCCCTAATTGTCATTATGCAAAATTTACGTGAGTGGGAACCCCAAGCCGCCTCCTTTTCCCTCTCAAAGTAATTGTCCATCTAAATCTCTCTGTTTCTTGGTGTTTGATTGAAGTTTGATCAAGATCTGTCAATATTGTGATCATCTACATGTAATATTGTTAGAGCACATAAAGTGCACAATCTGTTGTCCGATGCAATAATTCTAAAAGGCTGAGAAATTCATACAATTATTCTTACGAAGTTTAAGTTCGTAAGAACTATTAAGTTAGTAAGGCCCAGCCCGTTTGTACAGCCTATAAATATAAGTCTTAGGTCACGAATTTAGGTTGATGATTTAGTTGCAACATAGAGTCATTCACTAGGTTCTCGAGGTAGAGATCTATACCTCGAGATACCGCCCAAACTATCACGATTCGTCTCAATGATTGTAATCCGTAATCATTGTAGATGTTTTTCATACGGATTCACCTTGTAATCATATGATTAATGATAGTATTTTCATGTTTATCTCCTGTTCTTATTATCTTCATGTGTGTTTATCATGATAATCATTAATTAACCCTAAAGACGATCATAGACGGATTCCGCACATCTATGATTGTATAGATCTCGTGTTAATCGATCCGGGAACGTGCTGAAACACGTTTTCACAAATATAGATCATTTCCCTTTGATTTGTGATCATATGAATCAATTGTATGAATTTAATTCGGGACTTAGGGTTTGAATTGGGGTTCTTAGTAATCATTTGTGGTTAATTGATTGAGTTTTGATGTTAGGAATGGTTGATTATTGTAACCCAATGATCCATTTTTGTTAACCACTTGTTCATGGAGCAATTGATGGTGTCAAATCATCAGGTAGGTCTTAAAAGAGTCTTTTCTAGTGTAAAAACCAATTTTTGGAAAAACAAACCAAAAGAGACTAAACCTGGGATAATAGTCTATAAATAGGCAAAAGTTGAGAATAGTCAAAAAGAGGCTACCTACATGGATAATAGTCTCGAAGTAGACAAAAGGAGACAACTTACCCGGGGTAATAGTCAAAAAGAGACTATTATCTGGATTGATGGTAATTAAAGGGTATGTGACACGTATATTGACTGTAGGTCAGTATAGTCTCGTTATACTCGTTAATGACCGTTGATTATAGGTAGTCAGGAATACCTGCAAAGCTCGTAATATACGTTATCATTTGTTATGTGCTTCTACAAGGTAAGTTACACTACTTTGACACGCGAAGGGTTCAACAAAAACATGGTTTTCATATAATAACTTTCCAATTGATATCTTGTTTACTTATGGTTAACCGGGATTACACGGGAGGTGATATGGGCTATGCATATGCATATTGAAGCCTGAAATGCTACCCCAAAGATATGTGACGTTATGATATGATGTAAAAAGATATGAAATTTTTTGAGTTGTTATGAAATACGATATGTAATGAACTATGTTATGCAATGAAAGATGATATGTAATGATATACTATATGCAATGACATATGATGATGTACGTGATGTAACAATGTATGATATGCTATGAAATGCTATGTAATGTCTTGAGATGAATTGAAATGTGATATATGTTGATTATATGTGAAATGTGCATGACTACGTGGCTTGTTCATCTAATTCACTAGACTTATTAAGTTGTCATGACATGTGCACGTTTAAGTGCCCAAACGTAAAAGATGAATATGTGATGATGTTTAGGTAATGTGAACACCTAAACTATATGTGATGTAAATCGAGCTCGTAAATGATGTGAGAAGTGTTAAGCTTAACCCGTACTTGCCCTTGCCCGGTGGGTGCGTATATGTGGTTGCTTGGGTGGCTCCTTGCAACATAATTAAGTGGTAGAGTAACTCCAGGTGGCGTGATTACCCACCAATGTCTTTGAACTCATGGACCACTCCGGGATTGGCTTGCCATTCCTTCACGACATTGATGTACAACTGTAAGGTTTGTCCATCTAGTCGGGTGTGACATATGTCACACTTAATGAGATGTATATGTTATATGATGTGTGTGACTTATGTCACAATCCCAACGATGTTATATGATATGCGTGACTTATGTCACACTTGCAGATATGATATGTGAAAAATATATGAAAGATGACTAGGCACATTTAGGGTGGTTCATCCTATCATGATGATGTTTGATGTATGTGATGATATGTTATGTGAGATGAAATGTATGATATGATTTGTGCCTTAACGATTCAGATGATTTTTCTATAAAGTTTTAAATGGACAAATGTTTTATTAATGATGTGTTATCTTACTTAGCAAATTCGTTAGTTAACACTTGCTCTTTTAAAATGTGTTGTGCCCTCAGGTTCAACAATAGTGAGCAGGTAGATGTTAGAAGATGTGAGAAGATGTAACGCTTGGGTAGATGATCTTGAAACTAGTTGTAGCATTCCCATAGTGACTGCTCGCATTAGACTTTGATTTATTATTAGACATTTATGATTTGCACTTACTGTGCCGTCGGTTATTTGATGTTGGGCAACCGACGGATTTCCATTTAAACATGTTTTCATGATATGGCTAGTACCGCTAATTAATAAATGAACCAAACAATTTTCTTAGTTTGGACTTTTAAAATTTAATTCCACTCCTTTTAACACCGTTAGGCGAAAGTTTTTGCAAAATCCATATTTTTAAACGACGGGTGTAACAATTAAACTTGTAACTTGCTATCAACTTACATACTAAAAACACGAAATCAACTGAAAAAAGTGACACGTTTTATTTGAAAGCATTTCTAAAGTGTTTTTTTTTTTAAATATCATCTATAACTTGTTAGATTAAGGCAAACCTATTTCCTCATATTTTGTATTTAAAAAAAATCCTCGTGTTCTAATAATATATCTACCAATTTTCATCTTTTGATTCATAGTTAAGTTGAATAATATTTAAATGATAAATAAATCAGGGGATGAAAGTGTTAAGTTTCTATGGAATTTATATGATAAATCCTACTAAAAAAGAATTATGTATTGTGAATTATAAATAACCAAAAGTTTTGGCTTGCATTAATTAACGGATGAACAATTGCATGATATGTATTTCAAGACAACAATAGTATTTCTATTGTGACTTTTCAAATAATAAACAAAATTCCTTGTGGTTCAACTGGCAAAGAAGCTCACATGCTAACCTGGAAGTCACGGGTCCTGTCCCTACCTCCAACATTATTATATAAAGTTTAATATAGCATGATTGTAAATCTTGATTGCTTACGTGGAGGCTGGCTAAGCAAAGTAGACGTCAACATGGATGCTGACGTGTCACTTGGATTGCTTTGGTAAGATCAAAAAATGCTGACATGGCAAGTTCAGAGAGTGTCACGTAATCACTTTCTGATAACCTTTTTCATTAATACCCAAAACAATAAATACAAGTGGTATGGTTGAGATACCAATACCAAGTTCATATATATGACAAGCCATATATATATGTAAACAAAAACATTAATGATAAGCACATAACCAACTAAAAGTTAACTAGGAACTACATATAAATTCAAAACGAAAAGCTGGTCGAGGCTTCCGTTACGATCAAAATGACTTCAAAATGGCTGAAATTAAGGTAGCTTCCACATGTCCCATATATGAACTAGCGTGACACTCAGTCACTCTACTTGTATTATAATGTTTTCGGTGATATATAAAGTCAATGGTCTTCCCTTTTACCCAAAATGAAGCTTTTAACGCAAGATAGGATTATAAAATGAACCCAACAAGAAGAAAGAGCATGAGCATGATGTGTTGTGCTTTATGCATAGCAGATTTTGATTCTCATAAACATTTGTTTTTTGGTTGTACCTATGCTAAACAGGTTTGGTTTGCTGTTAGATTTGTAGCGAACATGCAACATAAACCACCTACCTAGAATGCTATTGTGATGTATCTCATTGCTCAAATCAAGATCGGTTCTGATGTTATAGGAAGATTGATTGTGGCTGCTGCTGCTGCTTACTTTATCTGGCAATAAAGGAACAATCGGCTCTTTGCCAATCATGATGGTCCTCCTGATATCCTGGTCAAGATCATTAAAGACACGGTTCAAGATAGATTATGGAAGTTGAAGCTTGGGGAGTACAAGGAGATCATATATTTCAAGATGAGCCTGATTAGCTATTTGTTTTTGTTTGCTTTGTCTTGTGTACGTGCATTAGCATATGGGCAGTTAAGTTTTAATTTATTTCTAGCGTTTATTGTTCACATATATAGGGTAGGTCCTCTATATGAACTAGTATGATACTTTGTCATACTACTTGTATTGTAATGTTTTCGGATGTTGTTATAAAGTCAACGGGGTTATTTTACCCCTTTAAACCCCTACCCACCTAACCCACCAGCGAACTAAACAACTTAAAGAAAGAAAGAACAACTAACCTTTTAGAAGACCTCCAACGATGTCATTCTTAGCAAAGAATAACCAAGCTAACTTAGCACCAAAATAAGTGCTAGATATAACTTTACGTTATAACAATAACTCCACCAAATATAACTAATGGTTTGCTCTCCACCTTTAACGAAGGTGTCGAACTCCCAAAGAAAGAAGAGAGAAGAGATTTAGGTGCAAGGCTTAAATGAAGAATAAGGGTTCCTTATATAAAAGAAGAAACCCTTAACTTTCTATCCTTTAAGCAATGTAGGAGAAAGGAATATATCACAAACTTTTCTTTCCCTCCCCTCCCCTCCTTTCCTCGGCTCTGACATAGTAGGGCCCCCATGGGTCGACTCATGTGGCTTGATGTCTGATCTCGTTTTTGACCCGTTTTGCGGTTTTGACCCGCTCATCATTTCCATATCAATTTTGGAAATATTAAATTTTTTTCATTTTTAATGGAATTCTTGTTATTTATATAAAGTTCAATTAGATCCTCCCTGTTCTTCATATGCGACCTAAAATGTTCATAGATAAATGTCCATATAAATATATTGAAATATTCTCATAATTTCAACAATATATACATATTTTCGGTCAAAGATTAACCTAACTTTTTAAACAATCATGGACAAACCGCCATATCAGGAACAAGATTCCATCAACAGAATATTTCGGAAAATGAGAGCGACTATCTAAGGCTTCAACCAAGTGTACACTCGTTTGAGCCATCTCCATCAAAGTGGCACAAATGATGTGGACCTCCCACCCCGTGCTTTGACCAAGTATAGCGCAACAAATCCGATATTTACTTATTTAACGGGAGTGGGAGTACTTAAGACATATCTTGAAGTTCAATTTAATTTGTGATTGGGATTCTAAGTCCACTAGTGGTGAACCAACCGCAAAATTTGACGACATCCGGTTCAGGGGTTCACAGAGTCAAGGGTCGGATGCAAGATTTAATTTCGACGTTAGCATGACGGACAAAGAAGGGGAGACTAAGGAGACTCAGTATTATCGTCGGGCCGGTAGAGAGGCACCAAAAAGGGGCACGTGTGAGGGTTTCCCGGGTTCATCCGGTAAGGCCGCGTCTTCGGGTGACTTTGAATATTAGGGGAGATGTTGGAGGACATGATAGATATTGTCAAGCAACGGGTAGAATTCGACAAGCAGATGGAGATGGAACAAAATAAGTTTGAAATGAAACAAGAAAATCATATATTCAAGATATGAATATGTTGGCAATTGACACATCCTAACTCGCATAAGTCGATAGAATAGCGTTTGAGGCAATGAAAGCAAAATCGGCGCAATATACCGGAGTGTAACCAACTATAACCAAAATGTTATATAATGTAGTGACCTACTCAACAGGCTATGTTATGTATCAATCTTTGTTTTTTGGGCTATGTGATGTATGCTACCGTTAACTTCCAAGCTGTAGTCGTTAAGTGCCATATCACCCGTTAAGTTTTGCCATGTAAGATGTCATTTATAATGTCTGATTACTCTTTTGCCTCTCACAAAACAAGAACCATTTGATAGGTGTCCATCAACATCCATTTCTGGTTTATATATCATCAAGATCCAGACATCACCCAAGCACCTAACTACCCCTACCATCAAGATCCAACCATCGCTTCACTACCACCGCCATCAAAATCCGACCATCGCCACCACCATCAAGATCTAGCCATCGCCGACTACCGCCATCATCAAAATCCGACTATCACCACCACCACCATCAATATCCGTCCTTCGCCACCACCATCGAGATCCAGCTATCGCCCACTAGCCCCACCATCAAAATCTGGCTACAACTTGAAAGTTAACGGTAGCATACACCACATAGCCCAAAAAACAAAGATTGATGCATCACATAGCCAGTCGAGTAGGTCACTACATTACATAACCTTTTGGTTATAGTTGGTTACACTCTGGTGCCATAATCCCTTATTGTTAGTCGTAATATGTAGTTTTAGTAGGGGTTTTTTTTTTTTTACATAAGTTGTTTTAGTAATTTTAAGTAGTAGTTTTATTTAGTTTTAGTAGTTTTATGTTAGATATTTAATTTTAAGTTTTAATGTAATAAAATTATGTATTGTTATTAATAATTTATATTTGTATTAATATTAAAGTTAAAAAATTAAAAAATTAAATTTGGGGCTTTATGGGGAGGCTTCATTTCAAGGAGAAAACCCCTTTAGTGACTAGGAGCCATATTGCGTATGGAAATGAGTTTGGGGGTTTATGGTTCGTTTAAAGTAATTAAGATAATAAGTGAAACTAACACATCTAGGATTACACAATATTATTTTATTGAATTGTGATACTCGACATTACTAGCAAAGTTATAATGATGTTGATATTTGATGAATTAAAATAAAGTTCAAGATTAAAAAGATAATTTTTAAATTTTAATTTTTGATTTTAATTCAATAATTAAGATTCATAATTTTATTAGTAAAGTTAATTTAATTTGATAGGCTCAATCTTACTTTATTCTATTTCTCACGTATTATAACTAGCAGTTCAGAACCAACAATGCACCCTAATTCCTAGTTAGCACGAAATTGATTTATTAGTTGTTAGACTCTTACGAGTCGATTATTATATGTCGAATGATCTACACTAAAAACTAGGCGACTTGTTGGGTGATTCTTTTTTCTCTTAACTCTTAGGAGTGGTAGTGTGAATTTGAAACGAGTCAATACGAGTCACAAACTTATTATTGTTGTAGTTTGATTATATGACTATATATTATATATCGTATTTTGTATGTTATATATGTATTTTTGATCATTTTAGCATGAAATTGGAAATAAACGGTAAGTTTTTGACTCAAAACATCAGATATGTAATATTTTAGTAATATATTAAGATAATCAACAAATTTTTTGTTTATAAATACGTCACATATATATAATTATACAATACAATATTATATAATATGTGCTTTGTTTATTTGAATCCCTAATTATCCATTCATCTCAAGGGTTGCATCTCAGCCTCTGAATCAACTCAATCAATGGTTTAGATTAACATTTAACTTCTAATTAAAATTATAACACGGAGGGGTAGTCTCGAAATTTACTTCGCATCCTTTATCTTCTTCGTTTCCCCACCAAACACATACGCACACACAAACCCACACAAACCCACACTGAAAACCGGCGATTCACACAGTTTACACACACACTCTTCCTTCCTACCGGCGATTATCTTCTCTCCGGCCATTATTTCCTATCGGCGATTATCTCTATCCGTGCATTATGTCTCTCCGGCCATTATTTCCTACCGGCGATTTATCTCTATTCGTTCATTATGTGTCTCCGACAATTATTTCCTACCAGGAATTATCCTTTCCATCGGCGATTTCATGTAAATCATCAAATAGATAACGAAAAGTGATAATGATGATTCCATTAACTCTTTTCCTCTATTTATTCATTATTTTTACCTTTTTTTACATTTTATATGATTTTTCTAATCCACTTATTATGTAGTGTTGTTAAGTTTTATGTTCATATAATCGTATTTGATTATGTATAGAGATTTTATAGTTTTATGTTTTTGTAACTGTATGTGTAAAATCATATATGATTTTGTATATACATTCTATAGATTTGTGTTTTGTAACTTTGTTTTGTAGAATCGAATTTGATTTTGTATTTGATGTTTTAGTTACGTGTGTTCTTATGCCTAGAATCATATTTGATTTTACCCGTACAGTGTGGAAATCCTATACATAATGAAGTATTCAAAATCTAAAATGATTTTAGGCATACATTGTGAAAAACATATACAAGATCAACTATTTAAAATCAAAAATGATTTTATTAATACATTGGGGAAAACCTGTACAAAATCATATATAATTTTGAATATACATCTGTACAAAATCAAAGTGAGTTCGGTATCATTAGATTAATTCAAAATCATATATGATTTTGTATAGGCTGATTATGCACTATCATGGCTAATTTTGTATACAAAATCATATATGATACAAATAAACTTAATGTACAAAATCATTAATGATTTTGTGTAGCACATTTAGTCAAACCAAATTGCTTCCGTAAAAAGAAATTTATTCAAAATCAAAATTGATTTTACGCATACATTGTGAAAAACATATGCAAGATCAACTATCGGGAAAACCTGTACAGAATCATAGATGATTTTCTATAGCATATTGAGACAAAATCAAATGAGTTACATACCAAGAAACTTATTTAAAATCAAAAATAATTGTAAGCATACATTATGAATTACCCATACGAAATCATATTTGATTTTATTTATGCATCTAGACAAGATAAATGAGTCGGTATCATTAAACCTATTCAGAATCAAAAATGATTTTAAGCATATAGTGTGACAAACTCATTCAAAATCATATTTCATTCTGTATTGCTGAAATGCATGTAACATGCTCTACTAAAACCTTAAAATATTACCAGCAACTGGTGATATATATTACATATAAGTCTAGTATTAGCCAAGTTCATAACAAACTATATCTAAGTTGCAAGTTAGGAATACTATTCGACCCTTTATTTGGTCAAGAATTGGGAATGGTTCATCTACTTCGATGTGGTATGATAAATGGAATGATATTGGACCTTTGAGTAATCACATTTCTCTTAGAGTAATTACGAGATCAGGTTTCTCGTTGGTTGATAGTGTAGCTGACCTGATTGATGAGAGTACATGGAGATGGCCTACTGCATGGTTAGACTTGTTTCCGGTTCTTATACACTACAAGGTACCTAATATTAACCCCATGCAGAATAATGTGGTTGTATGGTGTACTAGTGATGGGACGGAAGCAGAATTTTTGGCTTCTTCTGTTTGGGATTCTATTCGTAGTAAAGGTGGAGAGGTTGACTGGGTGAACATTGTGTGGTTCTCCAAGTGTATACCTAGACATGCCTTCTTTTTGTGGCTTATTATGAAACGGAAACTCAAAACCCATGATAAGATGCGTCCCTGGGATTGGGGGGGGGCTTTTAATCTTAACTTGGTTGTGTGTTCTTTGTGTAAAACAGGTCCTGATTCACATGATCACCTATTCTTTGAATGCCCCTTTTCTGCACTAGTCTGGTCATTAGTACAAAATATGGCGGAGCTGCATGGTGTGCCTAATAAGCTGACTGAAAATGTGTACAGGCTTTATCCAATCTCCAAAGGGAATAGCACGAAAAGTATTATTGGAAGACTCGTCTTTGCTGCTACAAGTTATTATGTTTGGCAAGAACGTAATGCACGTATGTTTGGTAATGTTACGAGACCTCCTGAGATACTCAAGAACATTATCCTAGATTCGGTAAGACTCAAACTTGCATCTTTGAAGTTCAAGGGTAGTGACAATACAAGAAGACTGATTGAGAAGTGGAAGCTGCCACAATGCCTTATGCTAGAGAGTTAGTCTTAAATTCCTTGTTGTAGGCGTTGTTTAGTGTACGCTTGTTTTGTTTTTGAATTGCTTTGTGCTTGTTTAACCTTGTATGGCATGTCATACAAGGAACTAACATGGTACTATGCCATGTTACTTGATGTAAACTGTTATATATTGTTGTTGGAATGAAGTTTTAGCGGGGTAGCCCTTTACCCAGAAAAAAAACCATATCTAAGTTAACAGAAGTGGTCATATTACATATTAGCCAACTTCATTTCACAAACTATTTCCATAAAAACGTCGAACCCTATAATCTCTGGTTCCGAGATAGTTTGCTTTCATTTCCTTTATATCATGCAGACTTCTATATTTGTTTGCATCCTCAAGTATTTTTGTCGCTTCAGTATTAATATCATGGGTCAACATCTTTGCGGCATACTTTATCCTCAACTTTATAAGGACTTCAACCTGATCCTTAGATTCAACTGGAATACCACTATTCCAATTTTTGGGATGTTGACCAATAAAACATTCCATATGTCGCATGAGGAAAACGCCACAGTCAACACAGTTATTTTCTGTATGCGATCGTAGATCTAGTTGTTCTGCTTGGTATAAATCAACAATATTCGACAAAGGATGATTCACATTCTTCAAATGTCTTGAGAAGTGATAAAGCTATATATTGAGATTTAAAAAATATATATATACAAATATCAAAAGCAAATTTAGATAATTTTAAAAAACAAAATAAAAGAGAGTTGATTTGATTTGTACATACCACAGTATCACATTGTCTCATACTTCTCTTTGAAATCTGAACTTGAAATGATATTATCAATTATGTGAAAGCCACTCAAATCATCTGTTATCTCCAAAACCATCAAATATAAATGTTGCCCATGACAGATTGGGATAAATATCTAATTCGTAGGTAAAAGCGAAAACAAAATAAGTTAGATAAACAGTTAAGAAAAATCAAATTTGAATGACTGGAAAGACAGACGCAAATCTATATCATACCATATCAACTTCTCTAAATGACAGCACATCAGGATCATTATTAAAAAAGTTCTCCAAATTAGACTTAAATATCTGGTGAAGTACATCCGTATATTTCTTGGAATGCTCATCAAAATAATTCATGTGTCTGTTGTATTAAAAAAATAAAAAGTTTCAACTTCATATAAAATAAAATTTTATAATAGTGATTAAAAATAAAAAAAACGTTACAACTTACAAAAATACATGTACTAAGAAACACCCTTCTTGGTGAATATTGATCCTTGAATCTTTCTTCATAATTCAATATTCCTGACCAACAATCAATAATTGTATCTTCGATATATTATCCAGGGGCCAATGATTGGAAAATATAACCCATTCCAAATGATTTTCATATACACCCTTAGGTTTAAACACCATTTTACTGTAATAAAAATAAACAAGAAAAAAAATTAGCTACTCAACAATTAAGTTTACAAATACTGGGGTAGGGGACGTTAATTGATCTAGATGAAACTCACCAAAAATTGTCTGCTTATGTAATTGAAGAAAACATATTCAAGGCAACCACTAATTCGGAATAAAGAATACGTGTAGAGGTAGGGATAAACCTCCTGTTAACATATGGAGACTTTATGATAGGGGCAACAACATCTAGAGAATGTTTCACGGGCGAATTTAAAGAAAACTGAGATAATAGGTGAAATGTTAGATTGGACAAGTTGACAACATCATCTTCTTCTTTTTGAATATCTGATTGATTCTTTCTCTTGATTTCCAACGAAAGTTTGTTAATACTTTCAAAAACCTCATCCTTATTTTTTTGCCAACCACTGTGAAAAAGTTTCTTCTTCTTCATCATTTTGCTTAACAATTCGCCTCTGACTAAGTTCATTACTACCAGAATCTTTAAAAAATTGATTCTCAACATTATTTTCATGATCTACTTGAGTTCGATTATTCTATTTTTCAATATCATATTCACTTTCAATTTCGACATCTGCTTATTTCATATTCTTGACTCATATTGTTAAATTTGTTTATATCAAAAGTTGCACCATGGTTTTCTTTTTTAAACAGAAGTTCATTCTAGTTTGCAACTCCTTCTCTGTGCAATATATTAGTGAGATAGATATCCACTTCTTCTCCTTCTTTAGCTAAAAATTCCTTCACAAAAAAAATCATTGATCTTCTAATATACCTTTTGCAAGCTGCCATCATCTCCATAATTTGTTTTGAATTCTTTTAGAGTATCCAACAACAACAACTTCATCTCAATTATAGCATCGAGCTTATAATCAATTAATGTCAAACAATCCTACCAATTAATTACAAAAACGTAAGCTAAACAAAATAAACAATTAACAGACACAAACAATGAATTTAAATTAATGAACAAAAAAACCCTATTCTCTCCCCCTAGATGGCGATTCGGAAATTCAAATCTGATCTCCATTCTCTTCCTTCTAATCGTTCAATCTAATTAATTATGGTGATGATATGGTATCTGATCATAATCATTGCTGTTTTTTTAGGTTTTTCGATTTTTAGGGTTTCATAATCTTTTTGTTTTCTTTTAAAACTTTGTCCGTTATTTCTCTCTTCCCTGATTGTTTACCTTGTTTGGGATCGCGACTACCTGTGTAGTTTAGCTAGATCAATTTGGACTTGTTAAATAGTTAAGGGGGTTGATTTACGAGCAGGGTTTTCTGTCTAGGGTTAGAGTTTTGTTTTGCTTTGTTTCGTTTAATTGTAGATTTTCTTGGTTCTTGACTGTTTGGTTTGCATGTTTACGTCCATTTTATGAAGAGAGATAGTATTTACAACATTGACACTGTTGAAGAACGTTTTAATTGGATAAAAGAGAGAACGATCAACATGGGCTCAAGTAAAAAGAAAAAGAATTCGAGTCCTTTTAAGTCCTATAACACTGGTGGTGGTAAGCCCCCTATCCAAACTCCTTGTGATGGACAATCGAAAGCTGATCAAAAGATTGAGCATGAGGATACAATTCCAAATAAAAATGAACGAATGCATGCTACTGCACAATCTGGTGATCTTGATGAATATGGTTACCCATTGAAATTTTGGAACAAGAAGTCAAAAAGCTGAAGAGACATAAGTATACTATTGTGAAAGTTCGTTGGAACTCCCGTAGAGGCCCAAAGTTTACTTGGGAGCATGAAGATCAAATGAAGCTTAAGTATCCACACCTATTCGCTTAACACGATACCTCAAACTAGCAAGTAAACCTAAAGACTTAGTGCCTAACTTGACACTTGCTATGCGATGTGATGCTTGAAACTTAATGTGAAACATGCTACTTGCTACTTAACGTGTGATTCCATACTTGAAATTTAACATGGAACTTGATGCTTGTAAACTTGGTGTGCAATCGAAGCATGAAACATGACGTGTAATTCGAATTTCGGGACGAAATTCCTTTAAGTAGGGGAGAATGTAACAACCGTCATAGAAATGTTTAAATAAATTCCTCGAATCGTGCTGTCGCCATTACAACGATTCGACGGCTCAATTTAACTTAAGTTCTTGATATATTTTAGACTCAGGTATGTGTTTACATGAAGGCCCATTTGATCTTAAATCTTAATTTAAATGACGAGTCTATAATTTAATACGATAAATACCAAAATTTGAGTCGTAAACGTTCGTGTTCATACAAGTTCTAGTTCATATGTTCGCAAATAGCCCTTGTATTTGTTGAGTTTATTTAATATGGGAAAGGTATATAAAGAAAGGATGGAGAACCCTAGTGAGAAAAAACAACTATTCATCATCCTCTTCATCTTTCTTCTTTCTCACTCTAAAACACATAGTTGCAGCCACATTCACACACACAAAATTCATCTTTTGATTTTGGATTGTTAAACCAAAATCATTTGTACTTGTAGCATCCTTGTGATAATCAAAACATATTTCTGAAATCAAATCTCAGGTAACAACAACAAATTTTGAGTTTTTGATCAAATTAAAAGTGTACTTTTTCAAGTTTATGTTCTTGATGATTTGGTCCAAATTTTTGAATGAAAAACGTGTTAATAGATAATGGGTTTGTGTCTAAATGTGTATAGTAACCTTTTTATGAACAAATTTGGGTCATAACATGCTTTAATCTACAAAACCCATTTTTGAAAATGAGGGAAAAATTGTTCTTGATGTGCCACGCCTTGTTCATGTTATAGATGGTCTTGAAATTGTTAAATTTGTTATTGGCTAGTGTTATTATGTATATATGTACTAGTTTTAAGTTCTAACAAGTCCGGAAATTGATCTAGATCTTCGTATATTGTTCATGTGTTGTTTCAGCCCGTTTGAGAGGTGGGACGGTCTTGAGTGAGACGATCTTGGTCCCCAAGATCGTCCTAGGCAGCCTATTGGTACCTTGAGTTTGCTCGTTCGATCTTGTGTGGTGTTGTGTTGTTGGTACGTTGAATGGGTAACTGATCCTTTGGATTGGTTTTGCTCAAACACTTGTTTAATTCAAGCAATCATGTGTCTTGTTCTTGTCTTGGAATGGGACGATCTTGTTCTTATCTTGAGAGACGATCTTGGCTAAGGTAGAAACTAAAACGATCTTGCACTTGAAACCCTAAAACGATCTTGCCCTTGAAACCTTGAGACGATCTTGCCCTTGAAACCTTGAGACGATCTTGAAGTCTTGTGTACTTGAAACGATCTTGATTTAAGCCTAACCTAAAACGATCTTGGACCCTAGCTCCTAGGACGATCTTGAGCTTCATAGCTAGGACGATCCTGAGACATCATCAGCTAGGACGACCTTGAAACATGGGAGCCAAGACGATCTTGTACCAAACCCTAGACGAACTTGTTCCATAGCTTCTCACGCTTAACCCTAAATCAATCTAATCATGTACATGATCACCAAACCAATTCATAACAACATTATCACTTAATCAATCACACCAAAGGCTACTTATTAACATCAAAGTTAGTTCATGAATCAATCTAAAGCAACGTACTTTGTGCAAACCCTAATTGAGCATACAAAGACATGTTCTATCTTGATTATTAAAGCACGAGTTCTATGAACAACTAAATTGAGTTCTTAAGTCTAAAGTTCAGTATTAAAGACACGATTCAACTCATTAACACGATAAGTACTTATGTGTGAGTTCTAAGATGTTCGGTTCGAGTCCAGTTCACGTACTTAAAGTTCAATTAAACTCTTTTGAGTCAAAACGTTCAAAGATCTTCAGAGGACCAAATCATCAGTTCATCAAGGTTATTTCAGTGAATAATTAATCACAAGAACTAATACATGTGTTCATCTATGATCAATGACTTGTGATTAGGCTTACATCAAGACGTACTTGGATTCAAATAGATATATCTTACTTATATCTGTGCTTGTTCTCTGTGCTCGCAAACTACGCTTGTACCGGATCACTGTGAGTCTTCGTAGCCCCTTTTTCTTTACTTATGTTTTTGGGTGAAAGGAATACTACACATGCTTTTATATGCCGTAACTGCTTTTATTATTCTATGGTTGTTTGACTACTTTGTGACATACTAGCCGGTCATGTTGATGACTGTAAGTGCTCGATTGATACATATTAGCCGGTCATATTGATGACTGTGAGTGCTCGATTGATACATATTAGCTGGTCATGTTGATGACTGTGAGTGCTCGATTGATACATATTAGCTGGTCATATTGATGACTATAAGTGCTCGATTGATACATATTAGCTGGTCATGTTGATGACTGTGAGTGCTCGATTGATATACTTGTCGGTCATGTTGATGACTGTGTGTGCACGATTAATATATGCTAGCCTGGTACCGTAAGTGCACATCTATACTCAAACACATACTTATGTGCAAAGTTAGTCTCTAGCCACATCATACTACTTTGTCCTCAACATTCTATCGACGACATAAAACATATTTATACAACTTGTTTATGTACTCAAACCTACGAACTCACCAACCTTTGTGTTGACACGTTTAAGTATTCCTTTCAGGTAATCAAGCAAATCATGGCTAGGATTGGTAGCATGGGACTTTTAGCAGACTGCAGGCTAGGTTTTGAAGTTTGCATGCTCTTGTTTATGCTTGATGGCAACATGCCTAACCTTTTCCCCTGCGTGGGAACTTATCTCATCTCTATTTGAATGCCTGTTTTAACTTGTGTGTGATGAATACTATTATGCTTGTTTGGTTATGATATTGACTATTTTTGCTTAATGTATGCACTCATTTAGTATTCCTATGTAACATCCATGTGCGCGTGTGCTTTATCTTACATCCCGAGTTTTCCGCCGCTGTCGGGGTGTTACAGGTTAGGTGGAGGGTTAGCCGCTGGGACACCCTGTATACATACCGAGCCAATACCTAGAGAGCATACCAGTACCATGATCTGACCTTGCATTAGATGTACTAGGGGCGTGGAGGGTTAGCCGCTGGTACAACCTGTATACAAACACCTCTAGTGCATCGGATGTTTGTGTTAGATTCGGACCACATTTTAACTGCGATTTAGGGTTATATATTAATAGTATATATATATATATGTATTTATGTCGCATTTGATGTAAGCTGCATGGCTAGTTTAAGTTATAGATAGCATCCCTTAGACCATAAGACGAGAGAGCTTGCTGAGTGTAACATGTGACATAGGAATGGAGATCTTTGAGCGTTTCTTCGCGACTGATTTCCTGGAGATATACTAACGTGTGTGGAATAACGGTGAGATGAGAGCTACTGTGAACGGAGACTATTACCGCGATCATTCAAGTCATCAATGTTGTTTTGGCACAAAATACGACGAATGAAGGACCGACTTATAATGAAGCTGAGGATGCACAGTATGAGGAAGTAGTGAATGAAGAGACTAGTGAATACTATGAAGATGCTGACGAGAGAGTTCGTATTGGAAATGTACTAAGAGAGCCTATAAGTGGTGTGAGATGTTTTACTTACAAAAAAAAAAAAAAACTTCAAGGATTGTGGTGTGCAAGATTATGACGGCAGAGGTAGAGCAGTCAAGTTTATTCAATGGTGAGATAGATGGAAGTTGTGATTGGCATTAGTGGGTGTACTCCTGTTTAAAGGGTCAGTTTGTGACAAATTTCTTTACCTTGCATGCGCTATCTTGGTAGAATGGCCAGTGTCGAGCCAGAGGCAGAGTAGTGGCTGAGGCGATGTCTTGGTAAAATCTTAAAGAGTAGTTGACGGGAAAGTTCTGTATGGCAACAGAACTGATAAGGTTATATCGAGGACTTTTGGAGCATAAGAGGATTAGTGCTGATCATGTTGGTTACGCTACACGTTTCAATGAGTTGTGAATGTTTGTTTCACATTTGGTTAATCCCCAGAGCAAAGGCATCGAGAAGTATCTTCGTAGGTTGATCCTTGGGTTCAGGTCGACTATGGTTGTTGTTCATCCGCGTACTCTGGGAGCGACTATATTGAGATCAAAGGCTAAGGCTGATGAGTTGGTGTAGTGTGTTGTACGACAGGTCAAGCGGAAGTTCATCCTATTTAACTATAGATTGTTGGACCCAGGGTGATCAAGTTCAAGCTGCTAGAAGTCGTACTTACATACTAAATGTTACAAAGACTCGTAACGATTCGATTGTGCTATAGAGACTTTCTTCTGAATGATCTTTATGCTACTATTCTTTGACTCGAGAGCTGATTATAGATTTGTCACGACTAGTTTTGTTTTGCTATTGAATACTAGACCGAGTCTTACATATATATTTGATGTACAAATGGGTTAACTGAGAGCTAGTCAGACTAGAACAGGTCATTCGTTCGTGTACGTTAGTTCTTAATGACTATGGTTTTCTTTATTGACTTAGTACCTTTTGAAAAGGGGAGTTTTGACGTTATTGTTGGTATGGACTGGATGTCTTTGGTCGATGCGACGATACTACGTAGTGCAAAAATTGTTAGATACCCCTTATAACTTTTGATTTAGAAGATTAGATTCCAAAAGGTTATAACTTTTACCATTCCTTTATCTTCTTCATGCTCTATGAGAAATCAACGCTAAAGTTTTTCTACATAACCCATCTTCCTATCCTTACCTAATGGCGAGATACAGGGAGTTAAGAGCGAGAGATCTGAGTCTTTTGAGGGTTGTGTTACGAGTGCGTCTGCAAATGAGGTTAGCTTGACCGATGTCCCTATTGTTCGTAACTATCAGGATGTTTTCCGTGATGATTTACCTGGTTTACCTCTGTCTCGATAACTTGACTTTCGTATTAGCCTTGTTCTTAACGTAACTCCAGTAGCAAAATTTCCTTAGAGACTAGTGACGATTGAATTACAAGAATTGGCCGTACAACTACAAGAACTTCAAGACAAGGGATTTGTTAGACCTTGTAACACCCCGACAGCGGCGGAAAACTCGGGATGTAAGATAAAGCACACGCGCACATGGATGTTACATAGGAATACTAAATGAATGCCTAGGATAAACATAAATAGTCAATTTCATAACCCAACAAGCATAGTAGTAGTTATTACACACACAGGTTCAACAAAGATGATCAAATCAAGTACGAAAGGTTCCCACGCAGGGGATACGATTGGGCATATTGCCACCCAACACAAGGTACAAGCATGCAAACTCCAACCCTAAATCCTGAAGTCTGCTAATAGTCCCATGCTACCACTCCTAGCCACGATTAGCCTGATTACCTGAAAGGAATACTTAAAAGAGTCAACACAAAGGTTGGTGAGTTCGTAGGTTTGAGTATAAACAAGTAGTATAAAAGCATTTTATACCGCCAATAGATCTCAAGTATTAAGTCGTATGTAGTGGCTAGTGACCAACTTGCACATAAGTAAGCGAGCACACACAATCCTCGATAGGACCGGCTAATAGTATCAATAGAGCACACACAATCCTCAATAGGACCGGCTAATAGTATCAATAGAGCACACACAATCCTCAATAGGACCGGCTAATAGTATCAATAGAGCACACACAATCCCTAATAGGACCGGCTAATAGTATCAATAGAGCACACACAATCCTTAATAGGACCGGCTAATAGTATCAATAGAGCACACACAATCCTTAATAGGACCGGCTAATAGTATCAATAGAGCACACACAATCCTTAATAGGACCGGCTAATATGTAACAAGTAGTCAAAAAGCCAGAGAGTAGTAAAAGTAGTTACGGCATGTATAAAAGCTTAAGTAATATTCCTTTCACCTCGAAATAAGTAAAGAAAAAGGGGCTACGAAGACTCACAGTGATCTGCTACAAGCGTAGTTCTACAAGCACAGATATAGTAAAATATATCTACTCGAATCCAAGTATGTCTTGATGTCAACCTAATCACAAACCATTGAGCATAGATGGATACATGTATTAGTTCTCGTGATTATTTATTTACTAAGTGTCCTTGATGTACTGATGATTTGGTTCACTAAAGATCCTTAAACGTTTGACTCGACAGTGTTTTTCATACACTAGACTCGTAATGAACGTCTTTAAACTCGCACTTTGATAAACAAGATCGAATATGTCTTGATTATACCTTAATTAGGGTTTCCTTGTACATGATAGACTTGGATTACAACGAAGTATAAAATCTGATTTCTACAACTAACGAAAATAGACTTTAAATTCGTAAGGTGTATCTGAACGAAGATAAACCTTAAATTCGTAAGGTGTATCTGAACGGAGATAGACCTTAAATTCGTTAGGTGTATTTGAACGAAGATAGACCTTAAATTCGTTTGAGGACTTAAGTTTGTTTGGAGCTTAAGTTCGTTTTGAAGCTTAACTTCGTTTTGGAAGACTTAAATTCGTTTCTAGGATACTAAATTCGTTTTAAGTGTTTTTAGGACGAATTTGGGACTGTTCAACAAAAACAAGGGTTTTGAAGATTAAGACACGTTTACGACCCAAATTTGATCACGAAAAGGTTACTAAACACTTTTAGACACAAACCCACTAACTTTTAACACGATTTTTACACCAAAAATGGACCAAATCATCAAGAACATACACTTGAAAAGTAAACTTTTATTTTGCTGAAAATCTCAAAAATTGCTGTCATTACCTGAAAATCGATACTAGAAATATGTTTTGATTATCACAAGGAAGCTAAAAATCCAAGAAATCTTGGTTTAACAACTCAAAATCAAATGATGAATTTTTGTGGGTGAAGATGGTGAATGTATGTGTGTGTTTTTAGAGAGAGAGAGAGAGAGGTGAGATGGGGGGGGGAATGGTGAAGAAGTAGAAAAATGGGGTTTTCTAACCCTTTTATAGTTTTCCCTTAATTAATGATTCTAATAATTGTAGGGTCTAAATGAAACATTTTCAGACTAGAATTTCTTGAATACAATCGCTTACGTCTTGAAACCTAACATTCTTATCACAATAGACCATAGACGCGTCTTATAATTTAAGATTTAAGAGTGAATAGATCTTCATGTGAGCACATATTCGAAACTAGAACATATCATGGATTTATTTAAATTATTTCTAAGGCGGTTGTTACATTCTCCCCCACTTAAAGGAATTGCGTCCCGAAATTCGAATTTACACATCATGTTTCATGCTTCGCTTGCACACTAAGTTTACAAGTATTAGATTGCATGTTTAGTGCTAAGTGTATTTGCATCAAGAGTAACAAGTAGCATGCTTCACATTGACTTTGCTAAATATCACATTGCATAATAAGCATCAAGTATCAAGTTAGGAATTAAGTCCTTAAGTTTACTTGCTAGACTAGGATAATACGCTAAGCGAACAAGTGCGGATACTTAAGCTTCATCTGATCTTCTCGTTCCCAAGTGAATTCTGGACCTCTACGGGAGTTCCAACGAACTTTCACCATAGTATACTTATGTCTCTTGAGCTTTTTGACTATTCGTTCTAGAATTTCCACGGGTTCTTCCTTGAAGGTTAGGTTACTGTCTACTCGTATTTCGTTCAAAGGAACATATGTTGTTTCATCGGCTAGGCACTTCTTGAGGTTCGATACGTGGAAGACATCGTGTACGTTACTTAGTTCTTGGGGAAGTTTCAAACGGTAGGCTACTGCACCAATGCGCTCTACGATCTCAAACGGTCCGACATATCTTGGAGCTAGTTTCCCTCTCTTTATGAATCTGACCACGCCCTTCCATGGCGAAACTTTAAGCATTACTCGATCACCAACCTGAAACTCTAAAGGTTTCCTTCGGTTGTCTGCATATTTCTTTTGTCTGTCTCTTGCTTTCAGAAGATTCTCCTTAATTTGAGCAACTCTTTCAGTAGTTTCGAGGATGATCTCTGGACCTATTAGTTGCATGTCTCCTACTTCGTGCCATGCGAGTGGAGATCGACATTTCCTTCCGTACAAAACCTCATAAGGTGGACACCCGATACTTGCGTGATAACTGTTGTTATACGAGAATTCGACTAATGGGAGATGAGTGTCCCAACTTCCTCCAAAGTCTATGACACAGGCTCTTAGCATGTCTTCGAGTGTTTGAATCGTTCTCTCACTCTGTCCGTCTGACTGCGGATGGTAGGCTGTGCTCATATCGATTCGCGTTCCCAAAGCTCGTTGTAATGATCTCCAAAATCCTGAGGTAAATCGACTATCCCTATCACTAATGATTGATACAGGGACACCGTGTTTAGCTACAATCTCTTTAAGATACAGACGTGCATACTGCTCCATAGAATAATCTTCACGTATAGGTATGAAATGCGCTGACTTGGTCAGTTGATCTACCACCACCCATATAGCATCTTTACCACTACTCGTTCTTGGTAACTTCGTGACAAAATCCATAGTGATCTTCTCCCACTTCCAGCTGGGAAGCTCTGGTTGTGTTAGTAGTCCTCCTAGCTTCTTATGTTCCGCTTTAACTCTTAAACACGTTAGACACTTGCTCACGTAAACTGCCACATCGCTCTTCATCCCTGGCCACCAAAATAAATCTCGCAAGTCTTGATACATCTTATCTATCCCGGGTGTATAGAGTATCCTGCCTTGTGCGCTTCATCCATTATCAGTTTCCTTAGTCCTCCGTACAGTGGTATCCACATCCGATCACAAAAGTACAGTCCTCCATCATTCCCTTGAGTAAATCGTTCTATCATACCTCCAAGCCCTTCTTTATCAATGTTCTCTTTCTTGTTTGCTTCTACTTGTGCCCCAATAACCCTATCCTTCAGACTGTTATGCACGGTAATGCTCATGGCTCTAATTCGTCTTGGTCTAACTCTATCCTTCCTACTCAAGGCGTCTGCTACTACATTTGCCTTTCCGGGATGATATCGAATCTCACAATCGTAGTCGCTAAACAACTCTAGCCATCGTCTCTGGCGCATATTAAGGTCTTTCTGAGTGAAGATATGCTGAAGGCTCTTATGGTCAGTGTAGATCACACTCTTTGTCCCGTATAGATAATGTCTCCAACACTTGAGTGCAAAAACGATAGCTCCCAACTCCAAATCGTGTGTCGTATAGTTCTTTTCGTGAATCTTCAGTTGACGTGAGGCATATGCAATGACCTTGCCTCGCTGCATCAGCACACATCCTAAGCCTTGACCCGACGCGTCGCAATAAACGATAAAATCATCGGTCCCTTCAGGAAGACTTAAGACTGGGGCATTACATAACTTCTCTTTCAAGATTCTGAAAGCTTCTTCTTGTTTCTCTCCCCATTCGAAACTCCTATCTTTATGCGTCAACAGGGTAAGAGGTTGTGCGATCTTTGAGAAGTTCTCGATAAATCGTCGGTAGTAGCCTGCTAAACCGAGAAACTGTCTGATCTCTGTCGGTGTCTCTGGCCTTCTCCAATTCTCTACTGCTTCTATTTTACTGGGGTCGACCTTGATTCCATTTTTGTCAACTACATGGCCCAAAAACTTTACTTCCTCCAACCAAAATTCACATTTTGAAAACTTCCCGTACAACTTTTCAGCTCTTAGAAGTTCTAAGGCTTTCCTCAAGTGCACTTCATGCTCCTGTTTCGTCTTGGAATAAATGAGGATGTCGTCGATGAATACGATGATGAATTTATCAAGGTAGGGTCTACATACACGGTTCATGAGATCCATGAAAACGGCGGGTGCGTTCGTCAGACCAAAAGGCATCACTAAGAACTCAAAGTGCCCATATCTCGTGCTAAACGCCGTTTTCGGTACGTCTTCTTCACGAACTCTTAACTGATGATAGCCCGATCGAAGATCGATTTTTGAGAAGTACTTTGCGCCTTGCAATTGATCAAACAAATCATCGATGCGCGGTAAAGGATATCGATTCTTAATGGTTAACTTGTTGAGCTCACGATAATCAATGCACATGCGAAAAGATCCGTCCTTCTTCTTTACAAATAGTATCGGTGCGCCCCATGGCGATGAACTTGGTCGAATGAATCCCTTATCTTGTAACTCTTGCAACTGTGACTCGAGTTCTTGCATTTCAGAAGGTGCTAAACGATATGGTGTCTTTGCTACCGGCATAGCGTCAGGAATGAGATCGATTCGGAATTCGACTTGGCGAGACGGGGGTAATCCCTGGATGTCATCAGGAAAGACATCGGGAAATTCACGAACTATTTGTATATCAGCTAGTTTGGTTACTTCAGTTGTTGTGCTCATTAGGATCTGTTTGTGTGTCTCGGGTCTCTCGCCTTGAATTTCTAATACCTCTCCCCCACTTAAGGGGATTCTAAGAATTTTTGCACGACATACAATGGTTGCATCTACCCGGGATAACCAATCCATCCCCACTATTACATCGAAGCTACCCATTTCAAACGGGATTAGATCTATATAGTATGAATGAGTATCTAGTGTTAACACACATTTAGGCACAAATTTGTCAAGTTTAGAGATTTCACCACTAGCTACCTCTATTTCATAGCAAGCATGAGTACGGATGGGTTTCACGTTAATAATACACACGAAGTTAGTGGAGATAAAACTATGGTCGGCACCCGTATCGAATAACACAGTAGCTAGATGATTATTTAAGAGAAATGTACCCGTGACAACGTTAGGATCGTTAGCAGCTTCCACCGCGTTCAAGGCAAAGACTCGGCCCCTGGCCTGCTGGGCTTGGTTAACTCTGGGAGGATTTGGTGCTGCAATCTGCAATGAATTCTGATTAGCTGCGGCTGGAATGGGTCGTCTAGCAACTCTTGGGCAAACATTCCGGTAGTGATCAGTGCTACCGCACTCGTAGCATCCTCCGCGATTGACTGGTGGGTTTCTAGCGTTCAACGGTGCTACATGAGGTGGTGCTGCTGGAGCTCTGGCAATCCTGCAATCTCTAGCCAAATGTCCAAACTTCTGACAATTCTGACAAAATCGGCATGGCACTGCTGTTGAATGATGATAAGTACAAGTAGCACACTGTGGAAATTGGCCAACATACGCCTTCTGCCCCGGCTCAACTGCTGCAAACACCTTTCCAACTCTGACCCTCTTGTCAGCTCTGAAGTCCCTTCTTTTACTGGGTCCACCAAAGTCTCTTTTCTTCTCTGCAGACCTTGTCAGTGTCCCAGCCCTAACCAAGTCATCAGTCATGGCACTGGTTCTTCGAATTGCTTCTTCAATCGAGTAAGGAGGAATGCCAGTCAGGGTGTTACGGATCTGAGGAATGAGACCATAGATGTATCTCTCAATCAACTTTGACTCAGGAGTCACCAAATGTGGTACCAATCTAGCCAACTCTTGAAACTTGCTAGTATACTCTGCATGGCCAGATCCCACCATGGTGTGGTGCCAAAACTCTTGCTCAATCTTCTGCATCTCATTTAGTGGACAAAATCGGTTCTTCATCATCTCTTTAAACTGATCCCATGGTGTCTCGAAAGTAGTAGTTCTTCCACGGGCTCTTAACAAAGTATTCCACCATGACAGTGCATCATCGGTGAATGAACCTCCAGTGAATCTTACCCTCTGATGAGATGGACATTCACTTATGTCCATGACTGCTTCCAACTTCTCCAACCACTTCATAAACACACCAGCTCCTCCTTTCCCGTTATAATCTGGGGGACCACACTTCTTAAACTCGGTGTAACTGCAACCTCTTCTCCCCATAGCATACTCATCATTTCTAGGAATTCTTCTGGGTCCAGGGCCCACATACACACCATCATCAACAAACTCCACTTCGGGGTCAAAGTTCTCTGGTTCTTGATTCACTTGTTGCGGTGCAACTCTTACAGATTCAGCTTCAACTTCAGGTGCTCTTCGGTTCTGGTTCGGGACAGCACCCATTGCAGCAGTCACTTGTTCGATGATAGTAGGCATTGAAGCTGCCAACTGCTCTGCAATGATAGTAGCTAAATCAGGGTTCTCGCCATAACCCATGTCATCACCACGACCACCACGACCTCTACCACGGCCTCTTCCTTGCTGCCCTCCCCGACCTCCTCTCGGGTTGCCACGACCACCTCCAGGGTTACCACGACCAACACCATTCGGGTTTGCTCTTGTTCGCACCATTTTCCCTATATTAGGAAAAGACGGGTTCGGCGTTAGAATGAAGGAATAGCCATTCGTGACGTCAATTACGCACTCTCAACACACTCGTGTTAGTTTTCTAGAATCCTAAACATTTTACTTTCAAGATCACATGTAATTCAAGAGATTGAGCATTATGTCTAAAAAGTAAACATTATCATCAATATCAACCATGCAGCACAGAGTAATATTACAATAGAATCTTCGTTTCATGAAAGATAGTTTGCAAGATGAATACTACAACCATTTCAACTTAATTGAAAATTTTTAATTCTGATCACTTTTCGACAGCCAAAGTGTGGTCCGGGTCTAACACCTACATCCGTTGCACTAGCGGTGTATGTATACAGGGTGTACCAGCGGCTAACCCTCCACACCTTTAGTACATCTAATGCAAGGTCGGCTCACGGTACTGACATGCTCCCTAGACATTGGCAAAGGTATGTATACAGGGTGTACCAGCGGCTAACCCTCCACCCGACCAATACCTATTGAACATGCCAGAGTTGCTACCACGCTCTAACCATCTAAGGCACGATCCATGTTGCCATCAAGTCCATAGTAAATATACCACACGCGAAAAGTTGATCAGGCTTTTCTGTGATGATATATCGCCATACTTCCTTGCTAACAATACTTCATATCGCTAACTTATTATTATTATTTAAATTTAACACATCTCATAGATCGAATACCAATAGTATGAGTACACGTGGTAAGGTAGCATGGTTCTAGGGCCTGCGCATGAATGAGTATAATAGCATGAATATCGCAGATATAGATAAAATCCATAGAGTTTGAATGCACACATAATTCCTATCATGCATGCTACGTGCGGTTCCTAAGTTATAGTCTAGGAAAAACCACCTAATTCACTATAACCACGTCTCTGATACCAATCTGTAACACCCCGACAGCGGCGGAAAACTCGGGATGTAAGATAAAGCACACGCGCACATGGATGTTACATAGGAATACTAAATGAATGCCTAGGATAAACATAAATAGTCAATTTCATAACCCAACAAGCATAGTAGTAGTTATTACACACACAGGTTCAACAAAGATGATCAAATCAAGTACGAAAGGTTCCCACGCAGGGGATACGATTGGGCATATTGCCACCCAACACAAGGTACAAGCATGCAAACTCCAACCCTAAATCCTGAAGTCTGCTAATAGTCCCATGCTACCACTCCTAGCCACGATTAGCCTGATTACCTGAAAGGAATACTTAAAAGAGTCAACACAAAGGTTGGTGAGTTCGTAGGTTTGAGTATAAACAAGTAGTATAAAAGCATTTTATACCGCCAATAGATCTCAAGTATTAAGTCGTATGTAGTGGCTAGTGACCAACTTGCACATAAGTAAGCGAGCACACACAATCCTCGATAGGACCGGCTAATAGTATCAATAGAGCACACACAATCCTCAATAGGACCGGCTAATAGTATCAATAGAGCACACACAATCCTCAATAGGACCGGCTAATAGTATCAATAGAGCACACACAATCCCTAATAGGACCGGCTAATAGTATCAATAGAGCACACACAATCCTTAATAGGACCGGCTAATAGTATCAATAGAGCACACACAATCCTTAATAGGACCGGCTAATAGTATCAATAGAGCACACACAATCCTTAATAGGACCGGCTAATATGTAACAAGTAGTCAAAAGCCAGAGTAGTAAAAGTAGTTACGGCATGTATAAAAGCTTAAGTAATATTCCTTTCACCCCGAAATAAGTAAAGAAAAAGGGGCTACGAAGACTCACAGTGATCTGCTACAAGCGTAGTTCTACAAGCACAGATATAGTAAAATATATCTACTCGAATCCAAGTATGTCTTGATGTCAACCTAATCACAAACCATTGAGCATAGATGGATACATGTATTAGTTCTCGTGATTATTTATTTACTAAGTGTCCTTGATGTACTGATGATTTGGTTCACTAAAGATCCTTAAACGTTTGACTCGACAGTGTTTTTCATACACTAGACTCGTAATGAACGTCTTTAAACTCGCACTTTGATAAACAAGATCGAATATGTCTTGATTATACCTTAATTAGGGTTTCCTTGTACATGATAGACTTGGATTACAACGAAGTATAAAATCTGATTTCTACAACTAACGAAAATAGACTTTAAATTCGTAAGGTGTATCTGAACGAAGATAAACCTTAAATTCGTAAGGTGTATCTGAACGGAGATAGACCTTAAATTCGTTAGGTGTATTTGAACGAAGATAGACCTTAATTCGTTTGAGGACTTAAGTTTGTTTGGAGCTTAAGTTCGTTTGAAGCTTAACTTCGTTTTGGAAGACTTAAATTCGTTTCTAGGATACTAAATTCGTTTTAAGTGTTTTTAGGACGAATTTGGGACTGTTCAACAAAAACGAGGGTTTTGAAGATTAAGACACGTTTACGACCCAAATTTGATCACGAAAAGGTTACTAAACACTTTTAGACACAAACCCACTAACTTTTAACACGATTTTTACACCAAAAATGGACCAAATCATCAAGAACATACACTTGAAAAGTAAACTTTTATTTTGCTGAAAATCTCAAAAATTGCTGTCATTACCTGAAAATCGATACTAGAAATATGTTTTGATTATCACAAGGAAGCTAAAAATCCAAGAAATCTTGGTTTAACAACTCAAAATCAAATGATGAATTTTTGTGGGTGAAGATGGTGAATGTATGTGTGTGTTTTTAGAGAGAGAGAGAGAGAGGTGAGGGGGGGGGGGGGGAATGGTGAAGAAGTAGAAAAATGGGGTTTTCTAACCCTTTTATAGTTTTCCCTTAATTAATGATTCTAATAATTGTAGGGTCTAAATGAAACATTTTCAGACTAGAATTTCTTGAATACAATCGCTTACGTCTTGAAACCTAACATTCTTATCACAATAGACCATAGACGCGTCTTATAATTTAAGATTTAAGAGTGAATAGATCTTCATGTGAGCACATATTCGAAACTAGAATATATCATGGATTTATTTAAATTATTTCTAAGGCGGTTGTTACAGACCTAGTCAATCTCCGTGGAGAGCACGTGTTTTATTCGTCAAAGGGAAGGATGATTCCTTTTGTATGTGTATCGACTATCGTCAGCTGAATATGCCAACATTGAAAGACCGTTATCCCCTTCCTAGGACTGATGATCTATTCGATCAGCTCCAAGGTGCAAGGTGTTTCTCAAAAATCGACTTACGGACAGGGTATCATCGATTACGTATACATGAGGATGACATACCAAAAACCGGTTTTAGGACAAGATACAGATGATTCGAATTTACAGTGATGCCCTTTGGATTAACTAACGCTCTGACAATGTTCATGGACTTGATGAATAGAGTGTGTCGACCGTATTTGGACAAGTTTGTTATCGTGTTTACTGACGACATTTCGAATTATTCAAAGACAAAAGAGGAACATACTGAACACTTGAGAAAGGTACTGGAATTGTTGATAGAAGGAAAAACAGTATTGAAAGTTCTCTAAATGTGAATTATGGCTGAACAAGGTACACTGTTTGAGACATGATGTCAGCAAGGATGGAATACATGTAAATCCCAACAAGGTTGATTCAGTTAAGATTTAGAGAACGCCAGAGACGCCGACTAAGGTTAGATAGTTCCTTAGTTTGGCGGGTTATTATAAAAGGTTCATTGAAAAATTTTCTAAGATTACGTTGCCGTTAGCGCAATTGACGTAGAAAGATAGGCCGTATGTTTAAGACGAGTAACAAGAAAAAGCGTTTCAGATTTTGAAGGATAGGTTGTGCAATACGCCGATTTTAGGTATGTCTGAAGGATCAAATGATTTTGGTAGCGTACTGCGATGCATCGTGTCAAGGATTAGGTTGTGTACTCGTGCAAAGGAGCAAAGTGATCGTGTATGTTTCGCGATAACTAAAGGTTCATGAAAAGAATTGCACAACTCATGACTTGGAGTTAGGAGTAGTGGTTTTTACATTAAAGTGCTGGAGGCACTAGTTGTATAGAATCAAGTGTGTAATCTACACGAATTACAAAAGTCTGCTACATATAGCAGCAAGATGTGAATATGAGGCAAAAGGATGGCTTGAGTCACTTAGTGATTATAACGTGATATTCGTAATCACCCGAGAAAAGCTAATGTAGTGGCTGACGCCTTAAGCCGTAAGAAAAGGGTTAAGCCTAGACGGGTACGTGTTATGAGTATTACAGTACAAAGGAGTGTTAGAGACCAAATCATGGGAGCACAGTCAGTAGTTGTTGGCGATGAAGATCTTCTTAAGAAGGAACTACGAGGCATGGAACAACATTTGGATAGAAGAGTCGATGACGGCTATTATTTCGTGGACAGACTATGGGTTCCTTTCACTAGTGATTTAAGGACGTTGATTATGAACGAAGCTCGTAATTTAATGTATATGGTACCTCCGGACACTGACAAAATATACTACGACTTGTGTGAGTTGTATAGGTATCCTGACATGAAGAAGAATGTTGCTGAGTTTGTATGTCGATGCTTGACATGTTTATGAGTGAAAGCAGGACATCAGAAGCCTGCTGGATTACTCAAGTAACCAGATATTCCCGAACGTAAATGGGAGTGAGTGACTACGGATTTTATTAGATAATTGCCCATAATGAGGGATGGTCATGATATGATTTAAGTGATTGTCGATAGACTGACAAAGTCTGCCCATTTCTTGGGCATTCGTGAGAAAGACTCCACAAAGTATATAAAGGAAATCGTGTCGAAGCATGGTGTACTTGTTTCATTATTTTAGACAGAAATACTCGTCTCAATTCATATTTTGACGAGGGTTTCAAAATTCTTTTGGGATTAGGATAGACATGAGTACGATGTACCATCCTCAAACTGATTATCAGAGTTAATGTACAGTTCAGACGTTATATGACATGTTGAGAGCCTATGTCTTAGAATTTGGAGGTAACTGAGATGACCATCTACATTTCATAGAATCCTCTTGTAAGAATAGTTATCTCGCGAATATTTAAATGACACCTTTCAATGCATTGTATGGGTGAAAGTGTAAACCACCTGTCGCGTGGGTTGATTTTGTTGATAGTCAGTTGGTTAGACCTGAGCTTATTAAAGATAATCCAAATTAAAGAGCGACTTAAACTAACACGCGAAGGTCAAAAGTAGTGTGCTGATGTCAGGCCTACCTTTGGAACTCAATGTAGGGGACCATGTACTTCTTAAGGTTTCCCCGTGGAAAGGTGTGGTCAGATTTGTCTACAGTGGAAAGCTCGGACCATGATTAATCAGACCTTTTGAAATATTGGAAAGAGTTGGTAAGGTAGCTTATCGATTGAGATTCTTGGAAGAGCTTAAGAGAGTTCACGCCGCGTTAAATGCGTCGCATCTTCGAAAATGTCTACCTGGGGAGGAACGTCATGTGCCTATGGACGAAATCCAGATCGACGATAAGTTAAATTTTGCTGAGGAGTTTATGGAGATTATTCGCAAGGTACGGGAACTAAAGAAAACCAAGTATCCACCTGTCAAAGTTCGTTGAAATTCAAAGCGAGGGGCGGAATATACTTGGGAACAGGAAGATCATTTAAAGACAAAATCCCCCAATAGTTTAATGCGACTAGTGCGAGTTTAATTTCGGGACGAAATTCTTTTAACGGGGTAATGCTGTGACAACCGTCATCTAAGCGTATTTTCAGAAGTACTTTTCCGATCGTTTTAGTTCGTTTTGTTTAAGTGCGTCGTTAGACTTTAAGACTTTATCGATGGATTAAGTGGATTTATGTTTCATTCGGGATTTATGAGCACTTAGACGTTAGAAAAATTGCACGTGGACTCGAGAACGGGAGGAATACTAGTTGTCTTGTGGAAGTGCCAAAATATATAAAGTACTTAAAATTAAATCAATTAAAGATTTAATAAACAAATATAGACATGTTTATATCCGTTAGAAAGCTATTGAAAAGTTACATTCAACTATGTCGACAAAATAAATTTACGAGTCACGAGTCTTTCTAAGTTGTCGAGTCAAATGAATTTTCGGAAGGGTCAAAGGGTCAATTTTGGTCAAACTTAGTGGAATGAAAGAACAAAACTCTAACCCTAACCTTAATTTCCCCATTTCTTCCTCCCACTTTCACACACACTCTTCTCTCTTCTCCCTCTCTTCCTCTTGGCCGCCCCTCTCTCTCAATTTCGGACAGCCACCACCATCTACCCACGAACCACTACTGAACCGCCACTTAACCACCACGATTTTCTTCTTCTTCTTCATTTTCTTTAAGATCTTATTAAGCTTTGGTTGGATCTATGTTATTTATCATCAAAAGTCGATTTTTCTTACACCTATATGTATATAGATCGGAATCTTTTTATTAATATTTGTTTAGTTCTGAAAATTTTTGTAAAGCTATGTACAAATCGGTTATATATATGTATATACATGTTTTAAATCTGAAATTTTTATACATTTATATATATTTTCGGATGTATATATGTATATATTTATAAAATCTGAAATATCTTGACAAAATACATATATAAATCGGTTTTCTTGAAGATTTTTCATATATATACATATATATTTCGGTTGGATTTGAGTACATGTGTATATATATCCGAAAACCATTACAAATACATGATGTATGGCTTGAAATTTCTTTGAATCCGAGAACCTTGACCCGAAAACCTTTGAATTTGAAATTATAGCACCAAAAACCTTCAAATCCGGGAACTTTGATCCGAAATATGTCATATTGGGTAGGTTTTGTTGTGTTTATTTATGATTTCGGGTTAGTATGTGTTGTCATGAACCGAGATCTAGCCAAAACCGTGGGTATATATGAATTTTGAATTGTTCTTGGTCATTTTCGGTTAGATCTACTATAGATTGGAGTTGTAATCATGTTTGTAACATTGAAATCTAGTCTTTTCTTACTTTCGATTGGAATTAGTCTTGTTCTTGAATTGTGACTCGGTCAAAGTTGGTCAACGGTGGTCAAACCGGCCGGAGAACGCTTTTGGTTCAAAAATTAGGTTTTATTAGTGTATTTGGGGCTTATTTGGTAAATTTTGGGTCAAAACTTGATTAAGGTCTTTGAAAAGTCAAAATTTAAGATTTATTGGTCAAAGCCAAAATTAAGGTTCTTGGTCAAAATCAGATTTGAGTTGTTAAATCGGGCCATGTTTACAATTGAATAGAAAATTGTCGTAATATCGAAATGATATGGACTTATGTGTATATATATATATATATAAAGACAAATATTAATGGACTTAAAAAGATTATATAATACATTATATAATACTAAATAAATAATAACTATCCGGACTTAACATATTCCATAAAGGCATTCTATACAAGGATATAAACATTAAAAATGTGACATTATTAAAATAAAGCATTTCACATTGACCACTTTTAAGGACAAAAGTGTTATTATATATATCATAACATTTGACAAGACATAATGGCATTTCCTAAGACACTAGTATAGGATATAGACGTGTACAATTAAGTAAGTACTTATTGGGTGACTTGTGGACAATGTAGGACTGTTGAACAGATTTTGAGCGTGTTTCAAGTGTACTGACTGTTCCTGTTTTTGTTCGTTGACTTAGGGTACTATACTTGTGCTGCTTTCAGGTGAGTTTCGTATCCCCTCTTTTTACAAGTTTTGGGGTGGAAAGTATACTTATTTTATTTTTAAACAGTTTTGTCGATTTCTGTTTTATGTTCAATATTGAGCCTATACGTATAGAGTTACTTATGCCATTTGACGTGCTTTGATCTTGTTTGTATGTGTGTGATTATGTGTTTGTTTGATGTGCTTTGGAAGTGCTTATTGTATGAGTTGAGACTTGGACTTAAGACTTGAGACTTGGACTAAGGCAGGTACCGTAAGACCGGACTTTGAGACTTTGGGTCTCGTGACTTTGAGACTTGTGACATTGAGACTTGTGACGTTGAGACTATTGACTGGCTATGGGGTAACTCTGCTCATTATATTTTGAACAAATACTTATTTTGATTTAAAATAATCGACAAAGGACTTATTTCTTTGACTAGACTTTTTGACATAAAACCTACGAACTCACCAACCTTTGTGTTGACACGTTTTAGTACACTTTTCAGGTACTCAGGCTAATCATATAAAGACTGTTATGCTAGGCTTGGACTTCAGAGATTAGTGCTCCTTCATTTATTGTCAGACTTTAAGGCTAAATGCCTTGGATTATTCATTTATGGACTTGGTTGTAATAAACTATTCTAGCACTATTATGACTTTTAACTCATGTTTCGGGAATATACTCATTATATTCTATTTCATTTAGTAGTATCTATTTAATTCCATGTCGTGCTGTACTTTTCATGACACCTCATGTTTTCGCCAACGGTGGGGTGTTACATTTATCTACATCTTTTATTTTGATACAAACACGTGATTTGGCCTATTTCAGTGTATTTTACTCATTTGAAGTACGAAGTTTGAATCTGTTCAGCCTTTCTTGAAAACACCAAAGCATGCATTTACTTTGTTACTTCACCCAACACCAAATTTGACATTTTCAATGTACTTACTTCAATTTGAACAATATTCTACCATGTTAATAGTGTTTCTACAGATTTTATATCATATTTTCCATAGATTAAATTGTTGGATTAAAGTGAAGTGTTCACATTTGTTTCTCAAGCTTTCGGTTTGTGATTTTTGGACATAGCTTTAGTTAGCTTGTATAAAAATCCATACTTGTTGTCATATATGAATACAACCCAGAATATTATACTTCTTTTAACATCCAAACGTATAAGTAAGTAACTACTCAGTGCCGCCTTCTACGGGTTTTGAGCCCCAATACCTCGATGGTGTATGGGGGAGGTTAAGATGTAGGCAGACCTTACCTCTACCTAAGTAGAGAGGCTGCTTCCAGTTTCTACCTAAATGGTAGAAAAGGCCCTCCAACCTTTGCATGGGATGAGGATCGAACCCAAAACCTCTGTCTCCAGAGGCAAGGGTATTTACCACAGATCCAACCATGCTGCTTTTTTAACATCCAAAGGTATATAAAATCATAAATCTAAAGATCCATCTCAATCCCATATCAAAAACAACTAAACTAGTGCAAAACCCAAGCATGCATGTTAAGATCTAACCATTTTACATACAAATAAGTTATAATCTTTTATATACCTTTTAAAAACTCCTATATATTGAAAAGTCACAGAATATAGACATATATTTTTCATCAAAAACAGATTTTTAACAAAACCCTTTCATCACTTTAAAAGCTAAATCGAAAAGACACAAGTTTCATGAAAAGCCTTTTTGAAGAAACATGATTAAAACAAGTTGTTGAACAAGAAAAGAGTGTTTATAGCTACCTTCAAAGACTCGATTATATGTGAATAAGGGGCTGATTTTTGTGACATTCAAGACCATCAAATGACTCCATACTTGACCTTAGATGATGAATTAACAAGAAAGATTATTATTACAATAGTTTAGATTAGATTTAAGCTCCATTTTTGCTTGCAAAATCCGAAATTGCAAAAGAAAATGTGAAGAAAAGTTGAGAGAAAGTTTTGAGATGTGTGCGTGTTTGTTTTGTGTAAAATGCAAGAGTGGGTGAGGTCTTGGGGTCATAAAAACGTGGCTAGGGTTAGTGTAGTGGGTTATGTGCTTGTTTATTGGTTAAGAGGGGTATTAGGAATGCATGGATTGGTTAACTCATGTGGGGTGGTGTTTGGTGATGTTTTGGGTGTTGTATGTGAGGAAAGGGGGTGTTTGGCTGAAATTTTATACTTAAACCCAATTAAGAGCTTGATTTTTTTTTTTTTATAATCTTTTATATATGTAATGTCCATATGAAGTCTAGGTTCATAATATATGTATGAGTGTAAGTATATATGATGTAGTTATATAAAATTAATTAGTTAATTATTTCAACTTAATAAAGTGTATGTGTAGGTTGTAGGTATGTATACATGTTATAAATTAATTTAATCTTTCTAAGACATAATTTGTGTTTGTATTTATATATATATATAGGATGTGTTTATATATGTATGTATATATAGTTTTTGTGTTTTAATTTTATTACTTACCTTGTTATTTATAAACTTGCATTTACAATAGACATATATTTTTAAGCTCACTTATATACACACTAGTTTATAAATAATATTTTGAGTTGGTAATTATATTTTTATGTCCAAAATGTACTTTAATTAGCTTGATCATAGAATTGTTGGACAAATATAAGTATTCTTGATTGCTTAAGTTACCTTCATATAGGATTGTTGATGCGTAAATCACGCGAAAAACTAAGCACAGCGGAATTTAAAACGACTATTTTTGGTATTTTCAAGATTTTATTAAATAAACAACAAAACAAGACGAAAAATAAATTGATAGATAAAAGCATCCACCACCAAGATTCATAAAGGCCAAGCCACCGGAATCAAGGATAAAGGAAACACTCCAACCCACCACTATGTTTGATAAAGGTCTAGCCACCACAAACACAGATAAAGGAATCGAAGATTTTGGATCTCACCACTATAATTGATAAAGGACAAACCACCACAATTATAGATAAAGGGATCACTCCAAACCACCAAGATCAAAGATCTATAAAGGTAAATGAAGATTTTTAAGAAATAGAGGTTGCTCTATTAATTTCATTCAACTCAACATAATCTATTTTACAATGAGAAATGAGCCCCTATTTATAGATAACTACCTGTCTAGAAATCATCGAACTTATAATAAAAATAATAATGAAATAAAATAAATAAAAGGCTGGCACATGGTGGGGACAATCACTAACAAAATGGACCAATAGAAAGAGCACGCTTAAAGCTTCTAGAAATATTCCTTTTGCAGTCGGGCCCACAAACCGTTAGGAATAACGTTGTCACACGCTCCACTTTTTGTCTTTATCACAGCTGTCATCCACCTTCTCTTATTGGGTCCACCAGACACGTGACAATCTTTATTATTCAGGAACAAACTTTATTGAGACAACTGGAGAGTGACATCTGGACTTCCACTAGAGAATTAAATCTGGAGCATTCATCAGTAGACTTGACTGGAGAGTGGTCACTGGCGAACTTCAGTGGAGAACATTACTGGTGGATCACTACTGGTAACATCTGGAGACCCTTGCCACTGGAATAATGTTATAACTGGTAACTGGGCTGGTTCAGTAAATATGTGTTTAAAATGGGCGACAACTGGCAGAATTAACATTGCTTGTTCTGGTGGCATTATTTGGCCAGTATCCTCCAGTTCACTTGATTTCTCCAGTTCAGTGAACCCGGTAATTTCTGTATCAATCTCCCCCTCTAAAGAAAGACTTGTCCTCAAGTCTTCGAGGTACTCATCCTCCGGATAAGGTATCAGATCACCCACATTAAAGGTACTTGAAACGGAGGTATCTCCAGGTAACTCAACCTTGTAAGCATTTTCACCATAATTCTCCAAAATTTTGAACGGTCCTTCAGCTCTGGGCATCAACTTGTTCTTTCTTCTTGATGGAAACCTTTCTTTTCTCGGATGTACCCAGACAAGATCACCTGGAGCAAAACTGGACTGCTTTCTATGCTTGTTTGCTCTTGCCTTGTACTCAGCGTTAGTTTTCTCAATTCTGGCCTTCACTTGTTCATGAATCTTTTTAATTTCTTTCGCTCTGGCCTCAGCTTCAATACTTGCCTTAGGTTCAATCGAAAATGGAATCAGATCAATGGGAGTTAAAGGATTGACTCCATAACAAATTTTGAATGGTGATTTCTTAGTAGAATAATTTAGAGCTCTGTTGAAAGCAAATTCTGCATGAGCTAGTTTCAGATCCCAATCTGTTAAAGTTTTCTTCACCAATGTTCTCAACAGCATACCAATGGTTCTGTTAGTAACTTCAGTTTGTCCATCAGTCTGAGGATGATGAGACGCACTGAACATCAATCTGGTACCCATCAGTCTCCATAGTGTCTTCCAGAAATAACTCAAAAACTTGACATCTTTATCTAAAACAATTGTTTTTGGAATCCCATGTAAACGAACAATTTCTTTGAAAAATAAGTTTGCCACTGCTGAAGCATCATTTGTAGTATTGCAAGGAACAAAATGGGCCATTTTCGAAAATCGATCAACAACCACCATTATAGAATCTTTTCCCCTTTGGGTTCTGGGTAGTGCAACAATAAAATCCATGTTAAGATCTTCCCATGGTTGATTTGGAACTGGAAGAGGAGTATACAAACCCTTGTGAAAAGTTGCCTTCGCCTGGTGACAAGTTGGACAACGACTGATAATATTCTGAACATCCTTCAGTAAACTTGGCCAGTAGAAGTGTTTGAGGATCTCCCAAGTCTTGTTGATGCCAAAATGGCCAGCTAAACCTCCTCCATGTGCTTCTCTTATCAATAGATCACGGATAGAACCTCTTGGAATACATAATTTACCATTTTTAAATAAGAAACCATCTTGAACAAAAAAGGGTCCTTTCTGGTGAGCTTCAGTGAGACAATCAGAAAAGTCTGGATCAGTAGCATACAACCCCTTAATGATAGAAAATCCAAGAAATCTTGCTTCCAGAATGGACAATAATGAGTATCGTCTAGAAAGTACATCAGCAACAACATTAGCCACTCCAGCCATATGTTTTGAAACAAATGAATAAGATTGCAAAATTCCACCCATTTTGCATGTCTGGCATGAAGCTTGTGTTGACCGTTAATGAACTTCAGTGCATCGTGGTCAGAAAATAAAACAAACTGTTTTGGCTTCAGATAATGTGACCAGTGAGTGATAACACGAATAATGGCATAAAACTCTTTGTCATAAGTGCTATACTTCAGTTTTGAGCCATTAAGTTTTTCACTGAAATATGCAACTGCACGCCCTGCTTGCACCAGAACTGCACCAATACCCACACCACTGGCATCACATTCTATCTCAAATAACTGATCAAAATCTGGTAATGATAATACTGGAGCTGAACTGAGTTTTTCCTTTAGTGACTCAAAGGCTAACTGGGCTGAACTCAGCCAGTCAAACACACCTTTCTTTAGACAATCAGTAATTGGAGCCACAACTGTAGAAAAATTCTTGATAAATCTTCTATAAAAAGATGCCAGACCATGAAAACTTCTTACTTCAGTGATTGTGGTAGGAGCTGGCCATGATTTGATGGCTTCTACCTTGGAAGGATCCATGGAAATACCTTCTTTTGATACTACATAACCCAGGAAAATTACACTCTTCACCATAAAATCACATTTTTCCAATTTTCCATACAACTGGTGTTCCTTTAACAATTCAAATACTTTTTCAAAATGATTAATATGCTCAGCTTCAGATTTTGAATATACCAAAATATCATCAAAATATACAACAACAAACTGACCAATGAGTGGTCTGAGAACTTCGTTCATCAGTCTCATGAAAGTACTAGGAGCATTAGATAAACCAAAAGGCATTACTAACCATTCATAAAGACCTCCTTTGATTTTGAAAGCAGTCTTCCATTCATCTCCATCTTTCATTCTGATATGATGATAACCACTTCTGAGATCAATTTTGGAAAACACACTGGAGCCATGTAACTCATCAAGCATATCATCCAACTTGGGAATGGGATATCTATACTTAATAGTTATATTATTTATGGCTCTACTATCAACACACATTCTCATCGAACCATCTTTTTTTGGAACCAGGAGAGCTGGAACTAAGCAAGGACTCATACTAGCTCTCACATAACCTTTGGCAACCAACTCATCTACTTGTCTTTGCAGTTCTTTTGCTTCAGTTGGTGAACATCTGTAAGCAGCTTTGTTTGGAAGAACTGACCCTGGAACCAGGTCAATCTGGAGTTCAATACCCCTTACTGGCGGCAAACCCTCAGGTAGGTCTTCTGGGAAAACATCAGTGAATTCCTTCAGTAAAGATTTCAGGAGACTGGGGACTCCAGTGAGCTCCTTTTCTCCAGTACGCTCTAGCACCAGTAACATCATAACTGGAGAGCCTCCAGTTAACTCTTCTTCAACTTCAGTTTGAGACATAAATAAAGACTTGCTGGGTTGATTCCCATTAATTTTCAATAACTCATTGGGTTTTAGAGAAGTCAAAGTGACCTTCTTCCCACTTACAAATAATGAATAAGAATTTGCACGACCATTATGAATTACATAATTATCAAATTACCAAGGTCTACCCAGTAAAATATGACAAGCATCCATAGGGACAACATCGCAAACAATTTTATCTTGATAAATAGATCCAATGGAAAAAGGAATAGTAACTTGTCGATTGACTTTTACCTCAGATCCTTCACTTAGCCATTGCAACTTGTATGGACAAGGATGCTTTACTGTTGGCAATTCCAGTTTCTCTACCATGTAAGTAGCAGCAGCATTAGCACAACTCCCACCATCGATGATCAAATCACACACCTTGCCTTTAACAGTACATCTGGAATGAAAAATATTCTCTCTCTGGGCAGCATCAGTTACAACTTCATTAGCATGCATCACTCTTCTCACGACCAACATTTCTCCAATATCTGCAACAACATATGTTTCTTCACTTTCATCATCATCATACACTGGTTCACCTTCTTCAGTGTCAAAATCTGGTAAGCTCTCAATTTCTTTAGCAGTGAGTGCTCTCTGGTTGGGGCATTGTGCCTGGAAGTGACCAAAACCATGACACTTAAAACATTTCCTTCCAACTGGCTCTTTTAATCCTCCAGTTTCTTTCTCCTTGCCTCTGAAGGACTGTTGACCAGTTGCACTGGGCTTCTGAACTGGTGGACTAGAACTGGAAGAAGTCTTAGTAAAAGGCTTGTACTGGGCTTTCTTCTTCAGTTGCTTCTCAATCTGGAGAGCCAACTTGCAAGCACCTTCATATGTCCAGATGGGCTGCAGTTCTATCTTCTAAGTAATAGATGCATTCAACCCACCAAGGAATCTGGCAATAGTATGTTCTTCAGCTTCTTTCACACCAGTTTGAGTCTTTAGTTGCTCGAATTCTCTGATATACTCCACCACTTCTTTTGAGCCTTGCTTCAGATTGTTCATCTGAAGATATTGATCTTGCTTGTACGACTGAGGAACAAATCTCTTTTGCATAACTTCAGTTTGGACCAGGTCTTGATTCTGCTTTTCCCTTTATAATTTCTTTCATCTTTCATATTATCATACTAGGATGAAGCATACTTTTTCAACCTAATAATGGCAACCTTAAAACCTTTCTTATCATCATACCCTTTTATTTCCATTATTCTATCCATCACCTGAACCCATTCAAAGAACTCTTCTGGGTTAGAAGATCCAATGAAATCTGGTGGATCTATCTTGATATCTTTTGTGTCATCAACCTTATGCCTCCTATGCCTTCTTCTAGATTGATTAGACTCATCAGAATCACTAGAAGATCTGGGGGTGTCATCAGATCTCTCACTAGGACCTTGAGTCTCATCATCTCTTTCCCCTACAACACGTTCTCTATTCAACCTTAAACCACCATCTTCTAATAGGTTAATAACTTTACCAAGTGTTTCTTGTAGATCTTCAATCTGTCTATCCCTTCTAGCATTATGAGCTTCCTCTAGAGTCATATTTCTTCTATAAGCCATTTATATTCAACAAGATAACACCAACAATAACAGATTTAGACAAAACAAACCACAATCCCAGCAGATCTAATCTGACCTAACAGATAAGACAACAAAACCCACGGATAAAAGATTAAGAAACATTTTTCAAACCTGGCTCTGATACCAATTTGATGCGTAAATCACACGAAAAACTAAGCACAGCGGAATTTAAAACGACTATTTTTGGTATTTTCTGGATTTTATGAAATAAACAACAAAACAAGACGATAAATAAAATGATAGATAAAAGAATCCACCACCAAGATTCATAAAGGCCAAGCCACCGGAATCAAGGATAAAGGAAACACTCCAACCCACCACTATGTTTGATAAAGGTCTAGCCACCACAAACACAGGTAAAGGAATCGAAGATTTTGGATCTCACCACTATAATTGATAAAGGACGAACCATCACAATTATAGATAATGGGATCACTCCAAACCACCAAGATCAAAGATCTATAAAGGTAAATGAAGATTTTTAAGAAATAGAGGTTGCTCTATTAATTTCATTCAACTCAACATAATCTATTTTACAATGAGAAATGAGCCCCTATTTATAGATAAATACCTGTCTAGAAATCATCGAAACTATAATAAAAATAATAATGAAATAAAATAAATAAAAGGCTGGCATATGGTGGGGACAATCACTAACAAAATGGACCAATAGAAAGAGCACGCTTAAAGCTTCTAGAAATATTCCTTTTGCAGCTGGGCCCACAAACCGTTAGGAATAACGTTGTCACACGCTCCACTTTTTGTCTTTATCACAGCTGTCATCCACCTTCTCTTATTGGGTCCACCAGACACGTGACAATCTTTATTATTCAGGAACAAACTTTATTAAGACAACTGGAGAGTGACATCTGGACTTCCACTGGAGAATTAAATCTGGAGCATTCATCAGTAGACTTGACTGGAGAGTGGTCTCTGGCGAACTTCAGTGGAGAACATTACTGGTGGATCACTACTGGTAACATTTGGAGACCCTTGCCACTGGAGTAATATTTTAACTGGTAACTGGGCTGGTTCAGTAAATATGTGTTTAAAATGGGCGACAACTGGCAGAATTAACATTGCTTGTTCTGGTGGCATTATCTGGCCAATATCCTCCAGTTCACTTGATTTCTCCAGTTCAGTGAACTCGGTAATTTCTGTATCAATTGTCATCATTTGACTCACAAAAGATCGTTTGGAATAATTATGACTATTGTGTTTGGCATTTCTAAGATAACAAGTCATCTATGGTATTTCATTGAACTAGAGAGCAATTATCACTATGCCTTAAATGTTTGGAAGACCTATTCTTTTAATAAACCTCTAGGAATAGATACCTAGATAAATCCAAGTAAATTGTCCTAGCCTAAAATTGAAGGTTGTTACATCATTACCCCCTTAACAAGAACTTCGTCCTCGAAGTTTGAACGTTCACACGGTAGTTAGAGTGAATAGATTAATGATAAGGATAGCTTCATCAAGTCGTATAAAATGTGAGAGTTCAACTAGATTTCAACCTGGCCTTACAAATCATCCTGACCTTACAAGCTTTGATCTCCATAGTTGAGGGCATCTCTTGCTTGGTGCCCTAATGTTCTCATGATTAGAAGCCTCGAAAAAGTTACAAATGTCGCTCACTTCATGAGACGACGAAAGATTAATAGTATATAATCGTTATGGGCTGTCATCGCCCACTTTCATCCTTCTTTTGTTTGACATTGGACACGCTTGCCGCTACTTGAGGATATTGGCTTCGTTTGTGACAAGTCACTTGTTAAGGGATTACCCCCTTAACAAAAGTGATACTAACCGGGGTGCCGAGTTATACTAAAATTGCAAAGGTACGTCTTCTTAGTACCTCATTTTAGGGTTTTCCAATGTCGTCCTTGTTGCTTTATGGCGTATAAGGGAATCATGAATTGTATGATGATAGTTCCATCTTGTTCCTCATACTCGCCCCTTGTTGTTCAACTTCGCCCTTATTTTTCCAAAGTCGCCTCTTTCATTACTCGCTAAGTTATATTTTTACCAATTTCTCTTTTATTCCTATGCATTCCTCGCGATAGAGTTTACACAATCCTTATGCTCACAAATAATCATATCACATCCTCACCGTCTTGGCAAGACTAACACTTCAAATCCTCATAAATATGAACTGCTTCTTAAGAGGAATCCTTCTTAGGTCCTCATGACCTCTACAAAACTTCCAATCACCTTGCTCTCCAAAATCTCATGTCCACTTTCAGCTTTCTATGCTAGGCTTCTTTTCAAATATACTCGCATAATGTTGTGTGAAGTAACATAATGTTCTTAGGAGTTGCGACATAAAATAGTTTAGGTAAAACAACGATTACTTCGTCTTTTCCTCAACCATGTGGTTCCTTCCATTTTCCTTTCATTTTCTTATGGGTCACCATACTCCTTACCATTTTGTCACTCGAATCCATCTCTTATTAAAGTAATTGTCATCTTATTGTCATCTTGGATGACGCACGCGCAATCGATAGTCCTTGGAGTTTTATCTCAGGGGTACTCGTCTTTAGTCATGACTTATCACATAAGTGAGTTATCATTATCACACTTTTATTTAAACCTTCCATTAGTAGCAGTTTGTAGTTGTTTGGGACTTAGGTTAGTGATCAACTTCCTTGATCGTTGGGGCAGTATGTGCCTTGAATTCTAGCTTCGTATTTCTTATTTGCTTTCACTACTAACTTAGCGATTTTATGTTGTTTTCCTTCTTCACCTTTTTTTTGGCGCACTACTTCGTCGATGGTTCTTGACTGTTCGTCATGTGTTCTAAAATTTTTCTCACCCAAGTTCATCTTATTTTAACTTACCTACATACGACCATTGACCTTGAGGGAATATCCATCACAGGTCATCGTGCTTCCTCCACTTATCAACGATACTCCTCTTCTTTAGCAAGGCTTTCCTCCATCGGGTGTTGGGTGTATACCGCTTCCTCTCAGCTTAGTTGATATGATCTACTAATAGTTTATCTTTCGATAAAGATTTTCCAATAGGTATTTAAAGTATAACGCGTGGAGCGCCATAAAGATGAACACCTTCAGAACTACATCTTGTAGATGACGTCAATACCTTCACTTTACCGTTTGATTTAATCGTCTTCCTTTACTTTCTACTTCATATCTCTTTCAACAACGCTAGTGAGTAACTCTTCTTGAGAGATAGAGTAAAACCTTGCATTTCATACTCCTTGTTCGAGTATCTTCCACTAAGCAAGCTCATTAGCCACCTTCTTAAATAGGTTCCTTGAATCTCCTTGCTTTCTTACGTTCTTTGGCAGTCATCAATCTGCCAAATCTTCTTATCATTCTTGACGACCTTCAATTTGCCAAATTTCCTAATCCTACTTGTAACTACTCTTGTCCTCTAGATTAGTCCCAAATCATTTTTCATTTATCTTCAAATCGCGGGGTCACATAATTCTTATATTACTTCTTATCCTTCTTAATTGCATCTTCGCTCCAACGGTAACTTTTCGTCGAGGCTCCATTTTACATGGATAGAAGGACCTTCAATTCCTTCATCAATTGCCTCTACTTTCGCTCACATGTAGACCATATCCAAGGCATCTCTTTCATTGGGTATACTAGTCTATAGTATCTTCTATACTATACTTCTCTGACTCGCTAGTTTCCTGAACTTCCTTGTATCGAGTGGATCCTTCTTTTAACGTCGTTGCGCGTGGGTGGTGTTAGTTATTTGGTCTCACCACTTTCATGTGTTATGTCGAGTTATCCGCGGATCGAGGGAATCATAAACCTTTGGAAAAGAATAACAATGCTTTTATCATGCTTTGTCCTCAAGATTTTCGAAATTCACCTGGCTAGTTTCAATGTGGAAGTGGGGAGTAAGAGTTCATAACGAGAATAAGGCGACGACTCAAATTAATATTCTTAGGTGAGTTAAACGGATTGCTTCAACATCGCTTGTGAAAATTTGCTTCCTCCTACTTTGATTGACACACAACATATCTTCCACGACCCACGTTATGTACGTGACCCAATAGCATCTTCTATGCTATATATTTATCCTAGAGTATTTCGTTTATGGACAACTGATGTCTCAACGGCATTCGCATCCTTTGATGTCGCAGCGAGAGGGAGGGTACTACTCACTCAATTTCGGCATTCCTGAGTGTTACGTAAGTGAGATGCGTACTGTTAGGTTACTAACCTTTGAAGGGAAACAGTGATGAACATTTCCTTGAATAATCAAGAATATCAATGATATAGAATTCGGTTTCGATTGAATGAAATAGGAAATATTAAAAAAAAAAAAAGATTTATTAAGGCCCGAATCAGACTCCTTGCCCAAGTTAAAGAAATCACTTCTATGTGTTACGTTGCTCATTGGACTCCAACTTTCAGTAACTTCAATATATGTCGCACCGACTGAGATAATATAGATAAATGTTCGTGTATAAGTGTTAGAATAGCAATATCGCACAAAGTTTCGAGGCAACATTCCTCATAGTGTGTCGTCTAGAATGTATGGGGACGGGTTCGACTAGTGACTTTGTATCGTCATAAGGCTTTAGTGCCGCTCACCATTTGTAAGTCTCCAACTTAGTTTGGCATTTCCATATGTTTTGCGTCATCTCAAATCGAATATAAAAGTTGTGCGTAGCTACCTTCAAGTCGCGTCATATCTTGGGACTATAATCCTTAAAGTATAACGTCAAATGCTCGTGGGGAGATGCTTTATTGATGATATCGCGTCTTCGTATGTCCACAATGAATAGTGGTGTCATAAAGAATAGGATGTGGGATAATTTCAAAAGAGCAAGAGTGAACAAACATCGGAGGGGTACTTAATGGCAACTTTCATACTTAGAAAATCTAATTTATAATGAATTTCCCAAGGGCAATCACTAGTTCCCAAGCGGTCAAATCTCAACACGCAATATCTATCTTAGTAGTAAGGACTAACCATATTATCATCATATCAAGCAATTTCTAGTTCAAAATAGTTAAATCTTAGAGCATCATAACTATCTCATAATTAGGCACAGCTATATAGTCATTACATCATCTACGCACTAGTCCTTATATGGCTCAACCTTAGGGCGCAATAATTATCTCAATAGTAAAGCATGACTACATAATCATCGCAATATTCACACGCTAGTTTCAAATAGCTCAAACTTAGAGGGTAAGGACTCGTATATCCATATTTCAAATAGTCCAAACTTAGAGAGTAAAAGCTCCTATATCCATATCGTCCATAGAATTTCATATTAACTCGTCATACCTATATCCCCTTTCAGTTCATTCATAAATAATCAATCTTATTGTCTTATGGTTTAAACAAGTCATGCCCCAACATGACTTCATGTCTCATTGTAATCACATTACTTTAAAGTGTGTATGCTACTCAATGTTCAACATCGTAATCCATATAGCTTTTGCGCATGCATTTCTCACAAAGTTTTCACATTACACATTCCAAACTTTCATATTGCACATTACAAGCTTTCACATTGCACATTTCAACTTTCACATTGCACATTATAAACTATCACATTACAATGAAATCATATTCAAATTCACATGTTATAGCATGCATCAACGAATATCTTTCAATCTTAGGTTCATTTCAACTCTAATGTGCATAAGGGGAAAATCCTACTAGACTAGCATAGTCCTTAAGTATAGCAAGTCTCGAATCATCATATATGCTTAGGTGAATGTCTAAATGCAACACGTATGCTCATAAAAACGGATTTAATGAAGATCACTTTTTTTTAAAGGAATCCTTTTAAAATAAGTCCAAGTGGCTGTTTGAGTTTTACATGGTTCTCTCATAATTAAACATAGATTCATGACTCTACGTTTAGTTAGGGTCCTACCATGTAAAGCTCAAACTAATCCACTTAATCTTCTGTTCGACTCGACTATAAAAATCGTTTTGAAAAGTGGTTATAGTTTTGAAATTCCCGGAGGAACTCCAATGTTCTCTATAACCTTTGGCTTTGATACCATTTTCCGTACATCTCATCATTCTGCCTTAGTTTGGGTGTTACAATTTTATCAAGAAAACTCAATTAAATCAAGATTTTGGTATATATGAATGTTTAATGTTTAGTGACAAAACCCATCTTAATATCGACATTAAACACACGGTTTTTTGAAATCGGTTTTTAGATCAAGCTCGAATCCATAGTCAATAAACATAATCAAAGATTCAAAGAAAGAGTACTTACTTGGTAGTGGATCGAAAAGAAGAGGTAACAAAACAATTCGAAACAAATCACCCCCGATCCCTAATGCTTTACCGTCTAACAAAACAAAACGGAACCAAAAACCCTCTTGTCATTGATGTGAAACCGATTTTGTGTGTTTGGTGTTTCTTATCTTTTGCTTAACACAGAATGATGTTCATCTGTAACGATCTTTCGCAGCATAAGAAACACCAAAAGTACTTATTAGTATCTAACGACAAATAAATAAACAAACAAGAACAAATAAATGAATTTTGGTGAGAGTCACTACGAAAACAATCAGATTAGCACTTTAAGCCATGTTTGCACAGAGAAATACAATTCTCTTGTTATGATTAGTATGACCAATAGTCCAAGACGATTACCGATATATTTATTCTCTTAAACACTCGGCACTTCCAGCTCCCACGGACACTTTTGATATACCCGGGCCAAGGATCTACCCATGTAACCAAGGTAACTTACTAATGACCATATTATTATTTGCGCACTTGTGTGTCCCACAGCCAGATATACCCTTACAATCTTAGGATGAGTTCAAATTTCCATACTAAAAGAATATATGAGTATTACATCCTTGCAACAGAAGACATCCTTAATAATTAAAGCACGTACTTTAATTAAGGCCTGAGTAGTACACCAACTTAGTCAAGCGCCGAAGCAGTGCTGGTTGCCAAAGACAGAGGTGAACAGGTCGAGGCATCACACCTCGCAGAGAGACATAACTTTGACAGTGCTCCTTTAGTTAAACCCAATACTTCTCCAGAAGGATTGCACGAATGCTCACACATCACTACTCCTTCATAGATGCAAAAGCACGAGCCCTGAAAGAGGACATAGGCAAGTACACCCTCGGATGGCCCATATACCCAGTTAACATGAAAATCAAACGCAATCTATTTCGTAAGAATTAAGGACCAGTCTCACTTAATGAGCAGGCATTCAAGGCCATATACCTAGCATGTTCCCCACAAGTACATTGTTAAACTAGAACGATATTAATTAAGTGAAACCTTGGTGCTTTGTGCCTACCGATACATCATATGATGAAGTCATTGGTCAAGTCAACTTTAATTTAATAATTTAATGTGCAAACCAGCCCCTAAAACCTCGTCATCTTGTTCTCACAAACAGTAGGGACCCTCATTATTATTTTTTTATGTTTTATATATATATATTTATCTATTTTTTTTATATATAATAAAAGACAAAAAGTAAAGGACATAAAAGTAAAGAACATAAAATAAAGAAGCAAACTATACATGTTTCTTATGCAAGATCCGTTACTCGGGATTCCTCATTCCGTTCACTTGAAGCAAAAAATCAAAATGTGATCTGTCAAAAGCCTTAGTATAAAGATCAACATAGTTATAATCTGAATGAACTTTAACCATATGAATCAACCGTTTTTCAGCATAATCACGAATAAAATGGTGTCTAATTTCAATATGTTTAGTCTTACTATGCTTAACCGGGTTATTAGTGATTGAGATCGTGGATTCATTATCAACCATAATAGGAGTGTTAGTGAAATTCAAACCGTAATCCCGCAACTGCTATTGAATCTAGAGAACCTGTGAACAACAACTGCCAGCAGCAACGTATTCAGTTTCACACGTCGAATTAGCAACCGACGTTTGCTTCTTGCACTGCCAGGACACGATCCTTCCTCCTAAAAATTGACAACCTCCAGAAGTAGTCTTTCTCGTCAGATTATAGCCTCCATAGTCAGCATCAGAATAAGCTACAAAATCCAAATCACCCTCCAAAGGATACCAGATGCCCAATTTTGGTCGTCCTTTGAGGTAATGAAAGATTCGCTTCACCGCTGATAGGTGAGATGCTCGTGGATCAGCCTGAAATCGAGAACAAATACAAAGAGCAAACATAATGTCAGAGCGAGAAGCCGTTAGATACATAAGAGAACCTATCATCGCTCTATAAAGAGTGGGATCAACAGGCTCATCACTATCTACAATAGCTCCAAGTTGATGATTGACCGGTATTGGAGTAGCCATTGATTTTGCATCCGTCGTCTTGAACCTTTCTAAGATATCATTCACATACTTCGTCTGATGGTTGAAAATGCCGTCCTTTTTCTGATCAACTTGCAATCCCAAGAAGAAACTTAATTCCCCCATTGCACTCATCTCAAACTCACTTTCCATCACCCTTTCAAAATCCTTGCACATGCTAACATCAAATGAACCAAAAATAATATCATCGACATATACCTGAACTAAGAGAAAATCCTTATTCTTCCACTTAATGAATAAAGTGCTATCAATCTGCCCTTTTTCAAAACCATTCTCCAAAAGATGCTTTGACAGTTTCTCATACCGAGCCCTAGGTGCCTGATGCAATCCATACAAGGCCTTATCTAAACGATAAACGGTGGATCAACGTACACTTGTTCTTGGACTTCACCATAAAGAAAAGAACTCTTTACGTCAAGTTGAAAAACCTTGAAACCCTTAAACGATGCAAAGGCTAAAAACAAACAGATTGCTTCCAGCCTAGCAACCGGTGCAAACACTTCATCATAATCAATCCCCAGTAATTGTGCACAACCTTTCACAACTAACCTTGCTTTATTTCTCACTACAATGCCTCGATCATCTCTTTTACACTTAAAAACCCATTTAGTACCTATCGGATATTGACCGTCAAGCAAATCAACCAAATGTCACACACCTAACTTCTCAAGTTGAGACAACTCCTCTTGCATAGCTTCCACCCACGATTTGTCTTTCAAAGCCATCTGTACATTTTTTGGCTCGACTTGTGAAATGAAACAGCTATACATACATTCATTAAAATCACCTTTATCCTTAACCTCAGCAAACAAACTAGTTTGTCTTATAAGACTAGATCGAGTTTGCATTCCATCATCTAAACTACCAATTACGTTGGAAAGAGGATGATCCTTATGCACGCGATAATTCCCATTAACCTCAAACGGAACCTCACCTTCGAACTCATCTTCATTTTCTATAGTTGCAAATGAAGGAGGTCCATCATCATCAGAAGGTCCAAAAGTCCCACTAGAAGACGAACTATCATGTACCGGCTGAGGAGATCCAGTTTCCGAAAAATCGGTTACAGAACTCGGTATGCTTGATCTTGGAACAACTTCATCATCTTCATAGAGACAGTAAACGGGGTAAAAACAGCATCATAATCAAATAATGCCTCGTGTCCATCATGACCTTCAGGTTTATAACTCGAAACAACAATGTCGAAAACTCATTGAACCTCGCGAACTCTTTTGTTCCAAGCTCGCTTAATCGGTGAACCAGACTTATGACCAAGAAAGTATCCCTCGTCAACTTTCTCACCGAACTTAGGTTGATCTCTTGTCTTCAACAATGTACATGGGACACCAAACGGTTCAAACCCTGTTAGATTCGGTTTACGGCTATTCAAGAGTTCATAACTAGTCTTGTTAAAATGCTTAACCGTCAAAACCCGATTCAAAACATGACACGCAGTATTCACAGCCCCCCCCCCCCAAAATATAGCAGTAAGTTTTGAATCTGCAAGCATCGTCCTAGCTACCTCTATCAGTGTCCTATTCTTCCTTTCAGCTACTCCATTCTGTTGTGGTGTGTATGGTGCACTAAACTGATGTTGAATTCCCTTACTCAGGCAATAGACTTCCATAGCATGATTCTTAAATTCCGTACCATTATCACTCCTCATCCTTTTGATCATCATATTATACACATTCTCAGCTTCAGTGAAAAAGTTGATCAAAACACCTACCGTCTCACTTTTCAAAGCTAAGAAAAATACCCAAGAATAACGTGAATAATCATCTGTCACGACCAAGCAATAATGTTTACCACCTACACTTTTCACATGGATAGGTCCAAACAGATCCATATGAAGAAGTTCAAATGAAGATTCAATAGAATTTACTGTCTTTATTTATGAGGCTTCTTATGTTGCTTCCCTTTCAAACACGAAACACATTTATTCTCAGACACAAAATTCTTCAATGGCACACCTTGAACTAAACCATTTCTTGTAATATAATTCATTTTTCTATAATGCAAGTGAGCCATCCTATGATGCCAAAGAACTGAATCAGACTCAGAAGCTTTAGATAGCAAACATGTAGCATCCATATCCGGATCATCAACACTCATATCCATGATGTAAGTATCTTTAACCCGTGGTGCTCGCATAACTATCCAATCTTCAGGTATCACAAATCCCGGTTTGAGTACCACAGCTTCAGTCACATTAAAATGTACTGCATTTCCTTTATCACAAATTTGAGAGACACTCATTAAATTGTGATTGAGTTGTTCAACATAATTCACTTTTTCTAACGTAATTTTGCCATTAGAAACAATTCCTATCCCGGTTATGCTTCCACCATTTTCTCCAGCAATATTCACATGACCTCCCTGAACTTTTACAAATTTACACAGTAACCCCCTTTCCCCTGTCATGTGCCTAGAACAGCCACTATCTACATACCACTTACTGATAGCTCTCCTTAACTGTTCCTGCACATTCAAACAAAAGATCACTTCTTATTGGGGACCCAAGCCAATATGGTCTTGGGTATACCATCCTACATTACAATAATCTCCCTCAGTTCCCCATCATATTGACTCGGAACAGAAGATCTTGTAACAGAATGCGTATTCGATCCCAAAGGCCTCCAAACCGAGGGGTTTACAGTCCTTCGTAATGATGGACCAGTATCTATACGCAATTCAGGGACATAATTAGTAGTAGTTCTCAAATCACTAAGTTGACTTCTAATTTGATGAGGCAAAGGGGCACTTGTCACATAGTGATGTACGGGAGGTCGATTCTGAACCATTGTTGGAGAACGAACTTGATGAGAAGTTCTCCCCCTCAATGGTGTAATAGGTCTGCTTGTGCTAGTTCCAACTAACACACTACCTTTAGTATAAACCTGCAGTTGATTTTTTATAATGACTCCTTGACTCAAATTTTTACCCAATCCACTAGTTAACCCATCAATTTTCTTTTTGGATTCAACTTTTACAAAAGGTTGTACAGTCACAGACTGGTCAGGTGGGTCACTACTTTTCTTCTAGGGACAAATACTTGCAACATGTACTTTTTCACAACACTTAAAACAAATCATTTGCTCAACCGGTATCTTTTGCGTAACCTTAAGTCCATCAATTGAGCTAGACGATGAAGAGTTCGATGTCTCAAGAATTTCAATGTGTGCAACTTTGTTACTACTTTCATCAAAATGTACCTTTCTAGGTAACTTTGACGGTGGAGCTAAGTACAAAACTTCATTTTCTTCAACACACCATACCTTATCAATTTTGTCAGGATTAAAACTATCCAAACTAAATTCTTTTTCAGGAAGCACTTGAGACTTTCCTTTTAATGTAAAAACAGTAATCATTTTAGGTTTTTCCAATTTTGAAAACGAACTCTTCACAGTTTCTTGAATCTCACTTGGGATTGAGTGAGATTTGACCAACTTATCATTTTCATCTTACTTATCATTTGTCGGAATTGTCTCAGCCAAAATCACTGATTTTGACTCATCAGATTTAACTTCCTCAGAAGTAGAGCCTCAGGAAGTTCAGTAGTTCTAACTATCTTAGAAAAATCATCAGGCTTAACTGGATTCAACTCTATTTCATCAGTTTTGAGAAAAGAATAATTATCATTAAAAGGAGGTTCTACTTCACCATAACCCAACCCATTCTTCCCTTTCTTGTTAGGTAATGGTTCAAAAGCATCTATCCTCTTTTGTTTTAAATGAAGATCATCTATCTTAAGTTTTAAAGTAGTAATTTGAGCATTTGCCTCAACTAATTCCTTTTGGGTTGTGCTCAATTCTTTAACTTTGTTTTCAAAAGTTGTTGTAGCCAGATCGATGATTTGACCTTGCTCACAAACTTTAGCTTTCAAAACAGTACGATCTTTTTCATCTTCTTTCATTTTTTATTTTAAATCTTTAATTCTTTCTCGAAAGATAGATTTTTCTTCTTGTAAGTTATGAATAGCTTGCATTATAAAGCATATTCATCATTGAGTCTAGTCAAGCCCTCATTTCTCTTAGACAAATTAACATACATGGCACAGATATCAGCAATAAAGTTAAAATTGAAAAGTACCTTTTGGTATTCTGGAGCAGAAACTCGAGCCATATAGCCAATGGCTTCTTCAATCTTTAATCCTTCAACAATATTCAGCTTAAAGACTTCTCCTCCACCATTCTTTTCATTAGTACTTTCAACATCCTTATTTTCAGAAGATAATTCTGATTCAGTCGACTTAGGTGCTTCTTCTTCAGCTGATGCCACATGATCAACAATTTCAGCCATAAAAGCATTGGTTGAGTTCCCAGATTCATCCACAAAAGTACTCCAATCATACTTTTTAGCTTTTTCTTGCGCAACCAAAGCTTTAGTTCCAGTAGAAGCCCCAGAATTTTGATTTCCAGTAATTAGATTTGGCTTCGAGAAACTAGTGGTTGCCTCTTGTTTCGGTCGATGACATTCTCTGGCAAAGTGACCGAACCGAATCCATTGCAATTATAGCACTTAACCTTAGATTTATCATACTTTACTTTTCCATTCGTCAAGTCTCTTCCGGTACGTCCCATAAATCTTCTAGCTCTATGAGCAATCATAGCCAATTGCCATTTGAGATCCATCTCTTCAAGATCATCAAGATCCAATTGCTCATACTCTAGATTAGCCAACTATGGGTCTATCTGATTTCCAGAGATCAATGCCTCGTAAGATGTCATGAAAGCAGCCAACAGACTAACATGACTTTCAGCGGATTTGACACTCAGAGGCATAGTCTTTAGAGTCCTTTGAGAACCTCCAACTAAATCTGATGAAACTTGATTCTTCTTAGTGGAAGCAGCAACAAAGCAATAACTATTCTCATCTCCTAACATCTCAGTTTGCTCAACAAAATTTGAAAGGAAAGCACTTGCTCTTGACCCAGATGGTTCAACCATATTTGGCTTCTTAGCTCAATAAATCTCCGGATTTTGCATACGTAGGGTCACGTTTGATCAATACCGAATAAAAATTCCATTGAGATGGTAAGGCATCTAGGAATTTCTCATTCTTTTCAGCGGTCGTTAGAGTCACTGTATGATTTCTCATCTCCGTCATGAGATGGTAATACCTATTCACCAACTCATCAAGTGTCTCATTTTTCATCGCCTTGAAAACCAAGTGCTGAGCTTTTAGAAGTTCTTGTTTTCCCTTCTTCACTACATCATCTCTTTCATACCTATTAACTAAGGCATCCCAAAGTTCCTTTGACGTAGTGTATGATTCTTGCTCAAATGTGTGCAGAATGTCCTCTGGTAGACACATAGTAATACAACCATATGCCTTGTGTTCGGCCTCGAACACCCGTTTGTCATCATCAGAAAGTACTGTCCATTTGGCCATTTCTTTGACATCGGCAAAACTTACAGTTGCTTGACTAAAACCATCCTTTATGCAAATCAGCATACGGACATCCGTCCATCTTAGATAGTTTTCAAAACGAGTCTTCCATGATGGATATTCCTCAATCCTTAGCAGTTTCGGAGGATATGTGGATTTACCCACAATATGTTCCATCTCCATTAATCGGCTTAACAACTTCTGATCCATTTTTGAAATCAAAGAACCTAAAATTGCCAAGTTTTCAAATCCAAAGATTGGTTTACGGAAATTGAACCAAAACTCCAAGAGAATTTTCAAGTTCAGAGTTCAAACAATCTCAGACCAAAGGTTTAGCAAGATTACAATTTCTTCAAAAACTAGAAGATCCTATGTGAGAACCAAAAATTATCCAAGCTTACAAGTTCAAAAACTTGATTAACAGAAATCAAACTTAAACTCAAGAGAGCCACAAGTTCAATATTCAGACAAGTTTCAAACCTAAACTTAAACAAAATTTCAAGTTCTTGAAAAATCGGTAAGTAATAGATTAGAATCCAAACTTGATCACGATTACAAGTCCAAAACTTGTTTAACAGAAATCAAACATAAACTCAAGAGAGTTATGGGTTCAATATTCAGCCAAGTTCGGACCTAAAGGTAAGCAAGGTTGCAAATTCTCAAAAGTATATTTACTCGAACAAAAGATATGTATATATAGTGCACAAACCTTCGAACACAAAATATCAGAAAGTTGGTCGAGATAGTAGAGGTCTAGGTAGAGCTAGGAGGAGGTCGAGCTCGACCTGCTCGAGCTTGACTACTTTGACTTGGTCCAGCTTGGATGAATCTGGTCGAGCTAGGGAAGGTTGGTCGAGCTCGAATTGTCTGGTCGAGCTCGAATGGAGCATTTGAAGATCAACTGTACCGAAAACCCGAATGAAACCACCTTTTTCGTTGTCGAAACCTTAATCCCGAACTAAAAGAATACCTCTGTTGGCTCTGATACCAATTGAAAGTCCCTTTGCCACCGGATCAAACGAGATTAAGTATCTAATGTATAAGTGCGGAAATTCTTATACACTAGCAATCAACAATAAGAACACGAATATGAATAAACTGGAACTGTATATTACTTCGGTAAATGCAATTACAAGTAAATACCAAGTCCCTAAACACGAAAATACAATGACTAGAAGATTAACCTTAAACATAAGGTTTAATCTCTATTTATACTAAAACTAATGGACTAAACGGACCTCGAACTTCATGGACCGAGACCAACTCGTATGCCCATTCGAGCTTGACCAGGTCGAGCTCGACCAAGTCAACATGTTGACCAGTTCGAGCTTGACCAAGTCAACGTGTTGACCAATTCGAGGTTTGACTTTATTATACGAAATACAACAAAGTTTGACTTTATTACTTAAACTAGAGATTCAAAACGACATTTCACGAATGTTGTTATCACTAGGAAATGCACCAACAATTATATAAGGTAACTAAAAAAAAATACTTACAATTCCATCTGATGTTCTTCACCTTTTTTTTGAATTCATCAATTTTCTCCAGACATGCATCCATTTGATCTCTAGTTTCACTTATTTGCCTTTTTAATTTGTTTATCCGCGTTGTTTTCCAACACAAATTCTTATATATATGATCGTTTCCCTTTTTTTATTTCATTTTGACGGGTGGGCACAATAATTCATAATCTTTGATGAACTTGAAGATCCAAACTCCATTTTCAAGATTAAGAATAAAAAAAGTTTGTGTTTTACTTTTTGTTTTACTTGTTTCTTTTTTTTCTTTACTGTCACCTACAACAAAAGTGCGGTCGTAGTGTTGAGTATATATCCTCAACAGTTGACCTAATTATGGAAAAGAGATGGGAGTCTGGCACTCTCTTGAGATGCCACGAGTCCACAACACATTTGCTTTAATAAGATATATAATTATTGGACTAAAAGCCCAACACAAATAAGCCCAATCTTTTCTTATGTACAAAATCAACTTTGATTAGCAATTAAGCTTTAATTTTAGGTTTGAAGTCGTTGGGTTAGCGTTCGGCCCCGTGATAAAGCTTTAGTTTAGGATTAGCATTCGGCCCCGTGATAAAGAGTTCGGCCCCATGATAAAGCTTTATTTTGGTTAGGCTAAACCTACGACTTCAAACCCTAGACTAAAGCGCGTGCCGCAGGCCCCCGTGATCATACCTCCCCCTCGGATTAGCTTTTAGACCCCAAGGGTTTAGAGTTTAGAGTTTTAGAATGCAACTTTTATAAATTGTATGCATAAAATCAAAAATGATTTTGCATTGGTTTTTAACATTATACATGTGAAATCAACTTTGATTAGCAATTAAGCTTTAGTTTAGTTTAAGCTAACCCTAGGACTTCAAACCCTAAACTAAAGCACGGGCCACAGGCCCCCGTGATCACACCTACCCCTCGCATTAGCTTTTAGACCCCAAGGGTTTATAATTTAGGGTTTTAGAATGCCATTTTTCTAAAATGTATGCATAAAATCAAAAATGATTTTGCATTGATTTTAGGGTTTAGATTTTGCAATGTTTTTACATTGTAGCTTAGGATTTAGGGTTTGAAGTTGTAGGGTTAGCCGTTAAGACTTCAAACCCTAAACCCTTAAGCGTACCGTATACATCTGTCCCCCTCTTGTAGGCTTTAGCATTTTAGGGTTTAGCGTTTTAGGGTTTAGATTTTGCAGGGTTTTTACATTGTAGCTTAAGGTTTAGGGTTTGCTAACCCTACGACTTCAAACCCTAAACCCTTAAGTGTACCGTATACATTTGTCCCCCTCGTGTAGGCTTTAGCATTTTAGGGTTTAGATTTTGCAGGGTTTTTACATTGTAGCTTATATATAAAAAAAAATCTGGTCTTGAAGAAAACAAAAATATTTGGTCTTGAAGAAATGGTAGATGAATTAAGTTTCTTACTTGATTCTTTAATTAGTGATCAAATTCTATCTCGTTTGGATGATACTAAATTCTCAATTAGAATAGGTACTCTTTCTAAACGATGGGAACACCTTTGGAAATCTGTTCCTTTTTTTTTATGATTTTCCATTCTATACTTCTTCTGTTCAAGCTTTTGATGTTTGTGATAAACCGTTTTTAAGTTTTTATACTGTTATTGATAAAACCCTAAATCAATATCAGTTGGGAATTCTAAATAAATTTGAATTGGAGTCAAATTTTGAAGATTGATTTGGCTCGTATATCAATAATTGGATTGATTTTGTTGTTAGTAAAAGTGTCAAAGAACTCACAATGTATCTAAGATATGTGGAAGATGAAGATCAGTTCTCAGTCGCTATTGAATCATTTTATTTGAATTCACATTTCACAAATATCGAATTAGGTTTCTGTCTTCTTCGTCCAACTGTTACCATCAGGTGGAACAATCTTGCACATTTAACTATTGCAAATTCAGAATTAGATGAAAATTCGATTGCTAATATTATGTCTGGAAGCCCTTTGTTAAACAGTTTGACGTTACATTCTTGTAGTGGTTTTAGATGGTTATATTGTTGAAAACGATCGATCTTATGTTACGATCAATGTTCCTTTTATATCATCAATAAAAATAATTGGTAGTTTGTGGATATCAAAGATATTGTTGCAAGATGTATCTTGTATACTCGAGGCTGAATTAGGTTTTGTTTTGCTACGTTTTTTTCTGATGGCTCGTAAGCATGATGAAGAAGAGTTGCTTAAAATGCTTCTACTAAAACTACAGCATGTGAAACATGTCAGAATTTGTGTTTCTTGTTACGTGGTACGTGTTTGTATCTGTTTTCTTGTTTCGTGTATTTTTTAAAATCGAATTTGATTTGTTAATATGACCGAAATTTGCAGGCTCTGTCTCGTTTGGAAGCCAAAGGATTTGTTTTACCATCAAATTTGAATGGTGTAGATGTTTCTTCACCTAACTACATTCATAATGAATTACTGATAACGATTCAGTTGAAGGTGTGGATTCTCAGTGAATCAGAAATACCATTTTATGAATATTTTTTATAAGTGTTTTGTTAGTTAAAGATAGATTGTTGCTCATCTTAATATTATGGATCATGTCTTGTGTAGAAACTTTGAATGAAGCATGTGTTGTTAACAATGATAACATAGACTTATTTATGTATTAAATCCTATTTGATTTATAGCATACTGTGTGAAAAAGGTATAGAAAATAATATTTGATTTTACGAATACATTCAAAAAAACAAGTGGAGTACATATTGAGAAACATTTGTAAAATCATATTTGATTTTAAGCATACTATTTTAAAAAGATATAAAAAAATATATATGATTTTAGGCATACATTTGGAAAAACAAATTTAGGTACATATCAAGAAACCTATACGAAATCACATTTGATTTTATGCATACATTAAAAAAACAAGTGGAGTCAAAAAGTTATAAAAAAATCATATTTGATTCTAAGCATACTGTTTCGAAAAAGGTATACAAAATCATCTTTGATTTTGAGTATAATATATATAAAAAAAAATATACAAGTGGAGTTGATATGAAGAAACATCTACAAAATCATATTTGATTTTACGCATATACTTAGAAAACTCCATTATGAAGATGAAAACAAAATGGATCATTTTTCACAACCAAATTTTATTTGTCAAACAAGAACATAATGTATCGACAATTGATCAACCAATTAAAACTATCATCCAATTATAGAATTTGTAAATCGCTAAAAAGTATTTATTTATAAACAAGTATCATAAAGAAAAAAAAAAGTTTGTCTAATTGTTTGCAGCTCCTTCAGTATTCACGTTTTCATCAACTTTTTGTTTCTTCTTTCCACATGTCCTACTGTTGTGATTCGTATCTCCGCATGTGGTGCACTCTCTTTCTTTTATTGCTTTCTTTTATTCCTTTCTCCTTCCCGTCCATTATACGGCTAATAGTTCCACATCCCTTATACACTCCAACTGGTGGGTTTTTATTTGGTTTGAATCCGGTTCTTCAACACCTATCATTCTTGCTATCACTTAATTTTTTTTCTTTAGTGCTTGCTTTGCCATATCAGCCTCAACTTCTGACTTAAATGATTTAACTTTCTTCAGAAATTCTTCAAGTTTTTCATCATTATTCAAAAGAAGATGCAAGCAATCCTCAAAAACTGAGCTTACTTTAGCAACCAACCTTTGAGTACCAACATTTCCATTGTCGAATATGTTTCTGCTAGATCTCAAATCTGGCGGTATGATGCCCTTGGTCCAACGCTTCATGATGTATTGTGCGGGTATTTCCTCTATATTATTGTTCTTCAAAACACTGAAACAATGTCTGCAAAGGAGACCTAAACGAAGATAGTGTCTACAGATACACACAAAGGAACCATCCCCAAAGGTTATGCAATACCTTCATTGACATAACATTATTTCATTGTTGAATCAAATTTGATTTAAACGGAACATTTATTTAGTAAGATGAAAGCTTTATCTTATACTGAATCACATTTTCTCCAGTCTCTTTGTCTTTCCTTTGCAACTTCTCATTAATGGTATAAATTTGACATCTTCTTCAGCAGTCATTTGGGCAACTGAACAATCATAAAGACCAACCTCTATTTCCTTATGTATCGTCTCAAAAAGTGTTTTTGTGTACAGTTTTGAAGCATGCATTTCAATTTTGAGTTTCGTGTTCAATATTAGAGTCTTCTTGATAGATTCGGCATCTAACTTTTCCTGTTTTGATTTTTGTTTCATCATTGCTGATTCAAATCCACTCATAAAATTCATCAGATTTGACACTGATCTTGTGAAATAAGAAAAAAAAAAAGCATTCTCGCTTTCTGACCTTGATGTTATCCTCATTAGGCCACACATTGGAGTGTCAATGAAGTAAGCTGGTATCCACTTTGATCTAATTTGAAACATATACTTAAACCATTTGTCGTTTTGTAATGAAAAATCAATCATCAGCTTCTCGCATTTTTCTTCGAAAGTATTTGGTTCCATGTGAATATCCCAAACTATACTTTCAAACCTGCTCTTTAAGTCTCTTTCCGTTTCATCTTCTATACTAGGAGTTGCCTCTCTTATTTGTATTCAATCAAAATTGATTATTCATTTAAACAATCATATTTGATAAAAATAGTATACAATCATTTTTGATTGGTTATTGACATCACCTTTGTTGGAAGTTTCTGTGTTATGTGTCACATGCACAGCCTATGCTTTGCTGTCTTAAATATACTTCTTATTCCAATCTCCATGGCTTTGTCTTGATCTGTTACCACCATTGTTGGCTCTTTCTTGAATGTATCCATGAGGCATTTGAGAAGCCATGTGTAAGTTTCTTGCTTCTCATCTCTTATCAACCCGGCAACAAAGGTTACGCATTTGTTATGGTTGTCTATTCCCGTGAATGGGACAAACATCATGTTGTACCTTTCAGCAAAAACCATATCATGTACAATCAAGTTCTAATCAAAGTTGATTTGTTATCATTTACACCAAAGTTGCACAATATAAAAAGTAAAAAATATACCTGTTTGTTCGATACGTTGCATCAAACGACATTATGTCGCTGAATTCTTCATAGTTACGCCTTGCAACATTATCGGCCCAGAATATTGAGTGCAACTCAGAGTTGTCAAGCTTGTACTCAAATGCAAAACCATGGATATATGTTTCCTCATTTCCTGCATTTTGTTAACTAACATTTGAGTATCGCTTTCATTGATGTACACATTTAGGTCCCTCTTCCAGTCTTTGAAATCATCAACTGTCTCATTTACATTTAACGAGGTTCCCTTCATGTTACCGTACAGTTGATGAGCTTTTGTTGGTCCAATGTTTGCAATGGTGGCGTTGTAGATAAACAACTACTCTGCATATTTTAGTTTTCTATCCGTTTTGGATAGATATCTATACTCTCGTGGAATCAATTCGTGATTATGAATTGCATGGAAATCACCTATTATGTATGTTCCCTTCGAGTATTCCAAGTCGGATCTCACTCTAGCTCTACATCTAGTGCATTCCATGCTGCTTTTCCTAACTGGTTTGTGATTTGTGGATAGAGTATCTATGTAAACCTCTGTGACAAAGATAGTACTTTTTCCTTACTATTCCTGACAATTACTTTTCTAGCTCCCTTTTGTTATTTCAAAACCAGAATAATAAGCATACTCTTGGTACATCCTACGACAGTTTTCAAGTGTTCCATAGTTTTTTCCAACCATGGGTTGTCGTTTGTAATCAACTATTGGTACAAAAAACCGCGATCCGTCTAGTGTTTGAAATGTTCTTGTAACATTTGTCTTAGGTGTCTTTTTCAGCATGGGAACTGTATGAGAATATATACAGATAGTCTTAAAAAGACACTTATACCTTAAAACGTACAAACTTGAACAAAATCATATATGATTATAGCTTTTTCATCTCTATTCTTAAAATCATTCTTGATTTTGAACTCATTTGCTTTGTCTCAACGTGCTATACATAATCATATATGATTTTGTAAAGATTTTCCCTAATGTATGCGTAAAATCATTTTTAATTTTTAATACTTCATTATGTATAGCATTTTAACACTGTATGAGTAAAATCAAATATGATTCTAGGCATAAGAACATAGGTAATTAAAACATCAATACAAAATCATATTTGATTGTACAAAACAAAGTTACAAAACAAAAATCTATAAAATCTATATACAAAATCAAATATGATTTTGAATATAAAAGTAAACAATAGCAAATAACTTACATAATCATATTTGATTTTGAACTCATTTGCTTTGTCTCAACATGCTATACAAAATCGTATATGATTATTTATAGGTTTTCCCCAACGTATGCGTAAAATCATTTTTGATTTTTAACACTTCATTATGGGATTTTAACACTGTATGATTAAAATCAAATATGATTCTAGGCATAAGAACATAAGTAACTAAAACCTCAATACAAAATCATATATGATTATACAAAATGAAGTTACAAAACAAAAATATATAGAATCTATAACAAAATCAAATATGATTTTACATATACAGTTACAAAAACATAAATCTCTATAATCTCTATACATAATATGATTATGAACATAAAAGTAAAAAATAGCGAATAACTTACATAATCATATTTGATTTAATACATGAAATCTCACAAAACATATATACTGATACTGTACAAAATCATTTATGATTCTACACATAAAACTACACAAACACGTATGCCCTGAAACGTAAATAATCATATTTGATTCTAAACATACATGTAGTTAAAATATTCAAAAATATTCATAAAAAAATTGAAAAAACTATATGATAAAATTAAAAATAAAGAAGAAAATAGATTAAAATTACCGGAAAACGAAGTTGAAATATCTATATAGTTTTCTATATCCGAAGTTATCTCTCCTTCACCAACTGAATTGGATGATGATGCTGACGGATCTTTCGCCGGAGATCGAGTTGGATTGACTGAATCCACTGAATTCGCTGATGATGTTGACGAAGCTTTCGCCAGAGATTAGGTTACAATATTAGGATCGATCGATTCCATTGAATTCTCTGATGATGTTGCCGGAGCTTTCGCAGGAGATATCGATTGATTGACGGTTATTTTGATTGGAGAGTTTTGAAGAAGAAATGTTTTCGATCGGGTTTTATATGTTTTTGGAAGGAAGAAGAAAAATTATAATGTGTGAAATTAGTTTACTACCCCTCTGTGTTATTGTTTTTTTTTAAATATGAGCCGTGGATTGCTTTTGATCCAAGAATTGAGATGCAGCCCTTGAGTTTCACCACTTTATATGGTTTCTTCTGATCACAACTTTATATATAATATATAAAAATGTTATGACTCATACGCTCGAGTCATGTTTCAAGTAACGAGTCCAAAATTAAATTTCGAGTGAAAATAAAAGTTACAAGTGCAAAGTTTATTTTGAAGAATAAAAAAATAATTAAATTAATAATACAAGTTGAATTTATTTTTGTGCATTATAAATAATGAAGACTGCTGCACTATAAAAAGCCAGCCCAGCTCCTAAACTTCATTGTATTCCTATCTCTATCTCCTCTGTAAACATATATAGAGTGAGAAGTGAATTATTATTTTTCCATAATGGCTCTTCTTAATGATTTGATCAATCTTGATCTCACATATTCCACCAAGAAGATTATTGCGGAATATATTTGGTTAGTTTCTTTAATCCGGGTCTTGATCATTTTCTTGTATTTAATTATCTTTGACTTTTCTTCTTCTACGTTTCAAATCAAGATTCTTGAATCTGTTTTTTTTTTTTTTTTTCTAATTCCACTAATATACTTTTTTGAATGTTCGCTTTCCATGTAAGTTTTAGTGTTTTGTGTTTGTGTTTTTTGGAACATTTGATATTATTGATATTGGGAAGCTAGCAAGATGCTAGGTTTACGATATATGAAGAACAGAATGATGTTTATTTTTGATGTTATTTCTGCGCATAGTGATATACCATTATTATCTGTGTTTGTCTGTAATCATGATATATTTTCATGGTTTGTGGTTGATCATAGTCGCAAGTCAACGCTTGTAAACATGATGGATGTTCATTATTTACCAAAAATGCATACATGAAGGAAGGATGATATTGATCGATCTGGGGTTTTTAATAGTTCATGATTTATATTTTTGATATCGAGTAATGGAATAACCGTTTCACCTCCCAATATCTCGCTTTTTTGACGGGATTATTGTTGTTGTAATTTGTGATATTTCATGATGTATCTTTTTGATTATGTTGGAACAGGAAAAGTTACTATTGGTCAACTTTTATAAGTTAGGTAGATTAGGGATGGATTTAAGTGATTATCTTGAAGTTTTAGTAGATTCAGGTCCATTTCTCTTCATTTTTAGATCACTAATATTATTCTTATATTATTAATAAGTTACTTGTACAAAAACAGTTTATGGTGATAGGATACTTTTATTTTGGTGTATTGCTACTATAATGAACTGTAATTGATTTTGAATATATTCATTCACATGAAAAAGCCTTCCTAATTCATGGTAATTAAGTTGTTTAAAAATCTTAAAATATTGACTTCTGTTCCTTAACATTCGGTGCAGGATTGGTGGATCTGGTATGGACATACGCAGCAAAGCAAGGGTAAGTAATTTGAATTCGTTTTGAATATAGTGTCTATTCGTTTCATTAAATGAATTGATTCTATATTGATTTTATTCCATTTTAGACTCTTCCTATACCAGTGACTGATCCAAAGAAGTTGCCTAAATGGAATTACGATGGTTCGAGCACTGGACAAGCCCCAGGCGAGGATAGTGAGGTTATCCTTTAGTAAGTAGTTAAACTCCTGACCTTGATTTACACGGGTCACTTAATAAAATTTATCGCCAAATTTTGGTTAATGACGATTCTGATCTCGATCAATGAAACAGCCCTCAAGCTATTTTTAGGGATCCATTTCGGCGTGGAGATAATATCTTGGTACATTTATAAGCTTTTGAGTTCTTTGATATTTTCATACAACATCTTTTAGGCTTTATAAAAATATATTTCCGGGTAATGTTTACCCCGGTGAACTTTCATATAACAATGGTTAGCGCCCTTGGCCAGATCCTTGTTGGTCTAGCCAGAGGCAGCAATGATCAGCTAAAATTTTTTTAAAGATTTTTTAATTTTTATTATTAAAATTAAGTATTACGTGAAAATGGTTACAATTGTTTAAATTCTTTCCTTTCCTATGACATAATAGGTAATCTGTGATGCATACACTCCTGCTGGCGAGCCAATTCCCACAAACAAGAGGCATGCTGCTGCCAAAATCTTCAGCAACCCTGCTGTTGAGAAGGAAGTCCCATGGTACTTCCACTGCTTTTCCCTAGACTAATTTGATCCTTATTGTAATTATAATGCTTATGTCTTATGTATATGTGTGACAGGTATGGGCTCGAGCAAGAATATACCTTGTTGCAGAAGAATGCTAACTGGCCGTTAGGCTGGCCTCAAGGAGGCTTCCCTGGACCTCAAGTAATTAGTCTATCTATTGAGTCATGTCTATGCTTCTTTTTTCTTAATCTTAGAAGTTGTAATAACAAATGAATCATTCTTAGGGGCCATATTACTGTGGTATTGGGGCGGACAAGGCTTTTGGGCGTGATATTGTTGATGCTCACTATAAAGCTTGTCTTTATGCCGGTATTAACATTAGTGGCATTAATGGTGAGGTTATGCCTGGACAGGTAAATTTCTGTACATTTTGAACTATACACCTTTTGTCAAATTACTTTCTATAGGACTTAACATTTTAATTCGATATGCAGTGGGAATTTCAAGTAGGACCTACAGTTGGTATTGCTTCTGGTGATGAATTGTGGTGTGCTCGTTACATTCTTGAGGTAATTGACGCAAAGTTTTTTTTATATTCATTCAGAAAGATTTATGATTTCTTGTTCTTCTGTTTCTCTATATTTATTTCCTCTTTTGGTTTTCAACAGAGGATCACTGAGATTGCTGGGGTGGTGGTTTCATTTGACCCCAAACCTATTCCCGTAAGTTTTTTTTGTAAATCTTTTTCTGAAATTATGTGTTTCAAAACAAACGTAACTCAATCTGAATGCATGATGTTGAATAGGGCGACTGGAACGGTGCTGGTGCTCACACTAACTACAGGTACGTCAGACAAATTTATTACGTATGACATGTAATAATAGTATGTTATGTTTTTTCCAAATCTCGATCAGACCAGACGTATTCTATAATAATTTCAGCACAAAATCGATGAGAGAAGATGGAGGATATGAAATCATCAAGAAAGCTATTGAAAAGTTGGCTTCCAGACACAAGGAGCACATTGCCGCTTATGGCGAAGGCAATGAACGTAGGCTCACTGGTAAACATGAGACCGCAGACATCAACACATTCAAATGGGTAATGCTACTTATACACTACATATATAGACCATAGCTTGTACGGTCGAATTGACCAACAAACTATTTGATTAATTCAAATAAACAGCTAGTGTCAAATACGATAAGTTTTATTTTAATGAAAATACTTTTGTTTTTAATCAAACAATTTAGGAGGTTTCAAACATAAATCAGATTAACTTGTTCAAAAGTAAATGGGTCAAAATTGTTTTCCCTATCTATATGATAAACCATTTATTTTTCTAAATTTCTAAAAAGTAACTTGTTAAACCAAAACTATCATCTTCTTTTTTTATTAATTTAAATATCTCTATCTAATGTAATTATAATACCCTTAATAAATTATTTACAATATACATTATCAACCATTAAAATAAATACATTAATTACCCCCTTCACATGAATTACTTTTACATTAATAAATCACACCGCTATTGCCGATGCCACCACCGCCCGTCTCCGCAATTATCCACTATCACCGCCGCCATCGACGTCGCTACCACCACACCGTTGCATCTAGTGGGTGCATTATTTCATAAATGTATTCATGTATCTTTTTAATTTGTCGATCTCATTTTGAATATGTGTTCCAGGGGGTCGCAAACCGTGGTGCATCAATTCGTGTCGGACGTGACACCGAGAAAGACGGAAAGGGGTATTTTGAGGACCGTAGGCCCGCATCTAACATGGATCCCTACGTTGTTACCTCAATGATTGCCGAGACCACGATCCTGCTTTAAAAGGCAGTTAGACCGGTATCAAATTATCAATGTGGAGCCATTATTTGGCTAGATTTAAAATTAGAGATTAAAAACAATCCTAATTATTATTCTTCAAAGTACGTGGTAGTTTGTGGTATTTTCTTACTCTGTTCTTTAGCTTAATTATGGATTTCTATTCTTGGCAGCAATTGAAGTATGCTACACACTTTGTTGATGTTATCTCCCACTGCTAATAAAGTGATATTATCTAATAACAATATGAAGGAATGGTTTTTAATCATTTGTCACATGATACTGTTTTTCTCTGATTTTTTTTCCGGTAAAAGACCGTCACCCATGTTCATTAAATATATTATCAAAATAAGAGCAGGCAACAAGCTGAAATGCTAGTTGACTTTACATCGTCCATGCACAACGTGCATTAACAAAACCCAAATACTGAAACAAGGCCCTATTAAGTATCAACAAAAACAAGCATAAGAAAAGAGCTAATTAATTAAAAACACTGAAAGATCCCATGCATCAAGAAATTGCTCCACGTTCGCCGTTCTTTTAAACTTGAAAGTAAGAAGTTTGAGTCGCGCGGTAGATAATATAAGTTCTGCAAGTGTGTCAACCGCCCGAGAATTCTTCATAAACAATCTTCTATTTCTCTCTTGCCAAATGAAATACACAGAACCTTTGAGAATGAGTTTATCAATGATATTTTGCATAGATTTCTTTTTCGCTTTAGGCTTCAACCGATCAATAATCAGGTTCCAACCATGGGGACGAGGTGGCAGACCTGCTTTAGAAGTAACACGACTCCAAACCTGTGAAGAATAGCTACAATCAAAAAATAAATGGTAATGTGAATCAGGTTGCATATCGCAAAATGGGCACAACAATCCAACATTAGCATCCGCATCCCAATACATCAACATGTCTTGTGTCTTCAAGCGTTGTCGAAAGACCAACCATAGGATAAAGTTTTTCTCTGATTTTGGTTTCACTATCGTATCGTTAAGTTTTCTCCTTCGTCACAGAACTTTTTGGAACAGGCATATCTACAAATCTACAATGGGTAAATTATTATTTTAAACGTATTGAAATGTCACTTTTTTTTAATATCAGAGTATTCTTTTTTTTTTCCACCAATAACGTGGAGTATATATGATAAACACCGACTATTTCAAGTTTTAAATTCACCGGAGAGTTTTATGACACCTAAGGCGGTTTTGTATTTTAAATTTTTTGAAGAAAAATGAAATGTCAATTATATATATTTAATTCGCTAACATTACTTCTTAGGGGGGTGGGAGTGGTTTCCCCGACCCCAAAATTCCTCAAATTTTCACATCACCATCTTTCAATAAAAACCCTCCACCTCAAACTTCCCCAATTCACCCCAAATCACCCCAAAACTATGACGCTACTTACCCCAACCCCAATTTCCAAATCATCATTTTTATTTCCATTTATTTTTACTTTATAAATTTAAAACATAAAAAAAACATTCATTAATAATTAAAAAAATACATAATAATACTTGGAAAAAAAAAACAACGAAACTAAAAACAACGAAAATACATAATAATACTTCGAATAATGTTTTCTTTGGATCCATTGGTAATGGGTGTTTATTTTTTATAAAGAAGAAGTGTTTTTTTTTATAAAAGTGGAGATATTTGGATTTGAAGTTTGTGTTGTGTATAATGTTGTTTAAAAATGGTGTTGGATATATATAGGAAAAGAAAGATGGGTGAGATTAAAAAAAGAAAAAAAAAAAGAAACGGTAACAACACTGGTCCCACGTCCACGTGGCGAATTGTGGTTGGGTGTTTGACTAGAAGCGGGCCCCGCTCCACTTTCTCTCTCCTCGGGCTTCCTTCCCCGTTTTCTTCCTTCTCTTCCCCACCCTGACCCACCGGCGGCGGTGTTCCCACGCGGGGCCGGGGTTCACCGCATGCCACACCACAACGACTCCCACCCCCCTTATTATAAAATGTACCCCATGTTGAATATTACTACTTATATAGGGATACGTAAATTGTCCAAATTGTTTTAATGATTAAATAAAACCATCAAATATTTATTTCTAAGATAGGTTCACTAACCCTTATATAACAATTATCTACACTGTTTGATGCTACCACCACTACCACCACTACCACCAATCGTCATAATGACCACCAATTGCCACCACCACAATACCGCTGTCGTCGCCTCCGCATCACGCAAGAAATATCTAGAAGACAAAAAACCTATTTGTATCTCTTGCCATAAAAAAAAAACTCTCATCTTCTTCCCCTTTCTAATTCTAATGATAAACCAAAAAATTCCAGCCACCCAAAACCATCACCGGCTCCTTCTCCACCAAACTAAACCACGACCACACACCTCTTTTCTTCTTCGTCGCCACTACACCCTCACCTTTTTGACGCCCCAACGTCCAACCGTTGCTCTACCGCCACTTCACGTTTCTGCCTCCCCGACCCTCGCCCAACCCGGTTGGTGTTTATGCATAAATTTGGGTTAAAGTTAGTGGTAGCATACAAACCTTTAGAAGTTGTTTGTTTGCAGAATGTTCTTTTAGTATTTGAAATCTGTCAATGAAATTGGAATTTAAAAGTTTGAATAAAAAGGTAAGAGTGTATACCCCATTCAGAGGCGGAGCCATAAATTAAGGTTGAGGGTAGCTTGATTGTTAAAACACGGCAGATCATTCAAATCATGACCAATTCGACTATGAAAGTGCGGAATCCACTCATAATCGACTTTGAGGTTTCTGTATAATTAATGGACATATAAACACGAATTACATGAAGAATAAGAGATAAGAACAGATGTAAAACTAGTGAATATCATTAATCATATGGATATTACACCAAATCAGTATACATCTGACTGGCACGAGGTATAGATCTCTATCTCGTGCGCTATGAACAAAATCTGTTGCAACTCAAATCGTTAAAACACAATTGTAACCTAATTCTAATATATATATACTGTAGAAACGGCTGGGCTTCTATCTTGTTCATGGGCTTCGACTTCCTTCACACGAACTAGATGCCTCGTGCTGACGTCATCACGAGGTGATGATGATGTTATCACGACCTTGATGATGCCCCCTTTTCTTGGCAAATACTCTGAAAATCAGCCTATAATAGGTTACGGTATCTCTCATTCTTGAGGTTCTTCAAAATGCTTAGAGCTCACGACGTTTAAAGCTCTTCGCCAAACAGGGTATACCCGTTTTCCCTCCAAATTTTAATGGGAAAACCTATTTACGTGAAACATTGGTATTCACGTAAATTTTTATTAATAAGGCTGTGGGAAAATTTTGATAATTGTCGAAATTTTGCATACAAAACGTGTCGAAAACGCACAAAAACCGACCAAAAAATTTTCAACCGCTACCAAACTTCAAATCTCCATGAATCATGCCATTTTAAGACCATGGGCAAAAATTATTTTTCCCGCCATGCTATTTTTTTTATATATTAGTTTACTACCCTGTTTTGTGTGTTTTTTTGAATATGGATGCACACAACTTGGAACCTCTTTACTCGATCTGTTTCTTGTTATCTTCAAACAAGGAAGTAGACATCTTCGTGTTAATGCAAGCACGTGGGACAAACCTCTACGTGATGGCATAAGCGCGAACTTGCTTCAGATCGACATATCATCTTCAACATGACGTCAGCGCGAAGTAAGGAATACTAAGGCATGACGTAAGCACGAACTTGATATGAATTATGTGATTATCTTCGTGTGATGTCAGCACGAGGGAAAGTCCTCTTCGTGATGACGTATACACGAACTTAATCAGAATTCGTGATATCTTATCCATGAACTCGTGGTGACGTCCTCGTGAACTTGATCCACTTCGTGCTGACGTAAGCACGAAGTCAAAGGAAATATAATGCGAATACTAGCCACTTCGTGCTGACGTAAGCACGAGGCTAAATCCTCTTCGTGCTGACGTAAGCACGAAGTTACACGAATTTCTTCATCTTCACGAATTTGCACACGAATTTGCAGAAAATCCTCAATACAGATCACGATTGAAGACTGAAAACGTCTAACCTGGCTCTGATACCATGTTGAAACACGTCGGATTGTTCAAATCATGACCAATTCGACTATGAAAGTGCGGAATCCATTCATAATCGACTTTGAGGTTTCTGTATAATTAATGGACATATAAACACGAATTACATGAAGAATAAGAGATAAGAACAGATGTAAAACTAGTGAATATCATTAATCATATGGATATTACACCAAATCAGTATACATCTGACTGGCACGAGGTATAGATCTCTACTTCGTGCGCTATGAGCGAAATCTGTTGCAACTCAAATCGTTAAAACACAATTGTAACCTAATTCTAGTATATATAGGCTGTAGAAACGGGCTGGGCTTCTATCTTGTTCATGGGCTTCGACTTCCTTCACACGAACTAGATGCCTCGTGCTGACGTCATCACGAGGTGATGATGACGTCATCACGACCTTGATGATGCCTTCTCTTCATCATAATCAGCCCTTGGAATTGCATTGCAACGGACAACAAAAGCCTCTCAGAAATTGCTTCTACATTGATCGCTAATACTTTCACGATCGAACTGACATCAAGTCGGTTTTCCTACTGAACTATGGTTCAAACGAATTAAAATTAAAAAAAAAAAAACATCATACAAAATAAAAGTATATATGTTTGTAATTTTGAAATAAATATTATATTAAGAGCCAAAACTTTAAACATAAAATATGTTAATTAACAAATTATAAAACTTCTCTTTAATGAAAACGAATTATATTTCCACTAGTTAAGAAAAATAAGAAACTATAATAAATATAATAAAAATGTTAAAATCATACGTAAACATATCAGCATTGCAGCCTTCTTAAAAAATATATATATCTTTTATTATTCCCCAAAACTTTCCCACTTTCCCATGAAATATTTTCCCCACTCCACAATCTCTTGTAAACCGCGTGTGGCATAAAAACAAACACCACTTCTTTGTTTCAAAACCCGCCACCGCCGACCGTCCGGAATCAGAAAATCGTCTAATTACTTCATGAATTCGGATCTACTTCATGTTCTACTTCTACATCTCCGGTCTACTTTACGATCCCTAGCGATTTACCTAAATATTCGATGGTTTACTTCTAGATCTCCGATACAGTGATGGCTTGCCATGAAAGGTTGGCGGGGGCTGAGCACCCGCCAGCCTTCTACTAGCTCCGCCAATTCCCTGGTTAGCTTGTATTACCAAAACAATAAAATTTAGGCGACATGACTGAGTGTGACATCTACTATTTACATGTACATGCTAATATAGCAACTTCCTGAACCTGACAATGGTGAGTAACAAACTACTCCCATTCACTAGCCTATCTAATTTCAAACACATATAAAAATAAATAGAAAACAAAGAAAACCAGATAGACTTAGCCTCATGCTACATCTAAATAAGTAGTGAATGCGGTAACTTCCAATGAACCATAGTAGCTTCCATTCTTTGATTGCTCTTAAAACCGAAGAGTCATTAACTTGAGACGAACTGTAGAAACCATTACCTCGACTAGTTGACTCTCATCACGCTTCGTTTGCTTAAACAAACTAATGCAGTTTCTCTTAGTCACCAAGTTGGACCAACACAAACAAGAACACGTAGGCTGGAATTCTGGTAATAACTTTGTTGATAACAAAGAGCTGAGTTTTCAATGGGAAAATCCCAACAATATATAGACTATCCTAAGCCCACAAAGTAGGAAATAACGGAAAGAAAATGAAACAAAATATCTTAGAAAAAGAAACCCAAATAAAGTCAAATAAAAAAAAGATTCCAGCTTTTCCAGCAAGAAAACTTTTCCAGCAAAATATCGACTTATTAGCTTAGCCTAGACCAATAGTAGCATTGCTTTCTTGGATCAAGCCCAAGTCTTGGTTTGGGCCTGGGTCATTTAGGCTGACTGCATCACAAACGCTCAATCCTTTCTCACCATATCACATACACAAATCTAGCCAACACTAGCTTAGAAATCACACTCTTAAAGGAGTTTTTCTTTATAATCTTAATTAAATTGCACAATATGTCATCCCATGCCATATCTTGTGTTAAACTAGCAACCATGTTTGCTTCATTCCAAACCCTTAAAGAGTAGGCACATTCAAAGAACAAATGGGAGTGCGAATCTGGCTGCAAGTTACAAAAAAGGACACAACAAGGCCAAAGAATTACTCGAATGAATATCCCAATGTCACAAAATATCCTGTTTCTTCAACTTTCGTCTAATCACGAGCCATAGAAGAAACAAGTGCTTAGGGATGCATTGTGGGTACCTAACAACATGATACCAATCAACTAATGGAGCATGAAAACGCGGATCATCCCAGGCCAAAAAACCCGAAAAAGCTTCTAATCTACCAGTACTTGTAATGAAGGACTTAAATTCAGATTCCAAGATGATGGCAATGCCCAAGTGTTGTTCTCCACAATATCAGCCACTTTAGTATCCAGATTAAAACCAATAATTCGAATCATTCATGGAGTAACTTAAAAACTTAGGATTCCTTAAGACCGTGGGATGTTTCTTCGAAAACACCCATGCTTTGTTTTTTATGTGAAGGGAAAGCTGATTCACATTCCCATTTGTTCTTCGAGTGCGCCTATTCATCACAGGTTTGGAATGGAATATGCTCGCGTGTTGCACTTCAATCTTTCTCTGTTGTTTGGGAGGAAATTCTTGATGATTTAATGTTATTTGCAAAGTAGAAAACTGCTGATTCTGCTATTGCGAAACTTGTACTTGCTGCAACAACTTATGTTGTCTGGCGGGAGAGGAATAATCGACCGTTTCAGCAAAAGAAGAGGTCCGCCAACCGTTAATTGAAGTTATTGCTCATAATGTTCGACTAAAGTTGCTCTCTTTTTGTTTTAAGTATACTGGAAGCATTAACAGGACCTTGGATACTTGGAAGCTCCTTAGTTCGCTGGTCATCATGGCACATCTAGGATAGTTTTTCTATTGTTAAAGTTTTGCTGGTTTCAGTATTGAGCTCTTTGTCATATGTGAAAGCGGCCTGTCGCTAGTCACATTGTTAATTGATGCCTTATGTTTAGTGTATGTTTGTACTTTAGTTGTATTGACAATTCAGTCAATACGCCTGCTTTTATTAGTGGGTATGTTAATCTAACAAGGGCATAAAACACCCTTTTACCCAATTAATTAACCTAACTAATAATATATGCATAATAAGTTAATAAAACAACTAACTAATTAATTCCGTAAAATGATTTATCATGCATCCAATATAACCAACTAATCAATAAATAAATAAACAAAAAAAGAAACCTAACCTCTTTGTTTCACCCAGAGACGAGAACTCCGTCACGTACTATAGCCCAAAGTAGAACTCCTCAATAGTCTCATACACACGAATGGTTCTTCGGCACTTAGCAAAGTGCTACCTATAACTCCACATTGTAACAAAAACCCACCATATATAAGATGAAGGATTACAACTATAGGTGAGTTTTCTGTCTAGTTTTTTCAAATTGGGGCTAGGGTTTCATTATTTTCTCTTTTTTGCCGATCCTATTTTAGTTGTATTTTCTCTTTTTGTTTAGCATCTTGGGTTCTTTTGGATTACTACTTGATAGGATCTTTGAATTACCTTGTTTATCTAATCGTATAAGAGGATTGCACTATTATTAGGGTGTAATCTAGCGTTAAGGTTGCTCAATCGTTCTTTAATTTTCTCTGGTGTTATTTCGTTATTATTGTTGCATGGTTAATAAGTCTGGTTGATTAATTTCTGTTCATGGAAGGATTGCATTCGTCAAAGGGTCTTGATCAGGGTCTTGCTGCAAGATAAAACATATAGATGGTTAGAAAAAGCTGCCTGTACGAAGCATCTTAACAAAGACAAAGAATGCTAAGAAGAGTAACATATATATCTGTGTTCCTTGCTTTTATAAGTCATTATATGTAACCCTTTTCTCTCTCCCTTGGACGACCATGGTGATTTTCATCTTTTCTTCCTGAATTCATCTTCTCTACCTCATGATGGTGTTATTCGTGGTTACTGTATCCCCTGGGGCCCGCTGACCAGGTCTAATTACTATTGTTAGATTAGGGTTTACATATTATATGGTTTCTTTCTTCTTTCACCTTTTGTTGTCGCAAAAACTCTAGATCAAGTTCTTTCTCCTGATCGTTTAACAGGTTTGGGATCGTGGCTAACTAGTTTAGTCCAGCTAGATCAATACTTTCCTGTTAAATGATTAAGGTGTTTGATTCGTATTCTAGGGTTTTTCTAGGGTTAGGGTTTTTCTTTTTTTGTCTAAGCTTTATTTAGGTTTACTTTTGTCACTGTCATTGATTTGATTGTTATGTGCATGTTTCGAATTTGTTAATGGAGGGTAGTCAATCCGCAAGGGATATTCCTTCTGGTCTTGCATGGAAAATAAAGATCAAAGATGGAAAGAGAATGCTGGTTAAAACAATTCTTAAAAACCCTAATATTGCTAAAGGAAAAGAGAGCAGCGAAGGGAAGAAGAATGCCAATGTGGAATCGAAAATAGGTGATGATAAGAAGACTACTGATGCAGTTTAAAACGCAGCTGAAACACTAGGTAATAGTGCTCCTTCCGTTAATGAAACTACTAGGGTTTCTTTTGAGGACAAGAATGTAAAAGAGGCTGAAATTCATGAGAAAGAGGCTACTGATGATAGGCATATACCTGATTCGTCTATCAACAAAGTCAATAATAATTTGCATCATAAGATTGATGACGAAGGGATTCCGGCCAAGGAACAGGTTGATGACAAAGAGATATCGGGGACTAATAATGAGAATGTTAACAAATATAAAACACCAGTTAAATTGGTGTCTTATGCAGCTACTGTTCAAAGTGAACTGGCAAAATGCACAATTAACTTAAGGAAGCTAGTTCCAACTGATACAGTGGATGATGCTGATGTTCTTCTTCCAATTGCAACCATCAAAAAGGTAACTAGTAGGTTTGATAACACATTGTATGGCTACTTTTTAGGAAAAAGAATTGCTTTTCTAGTGGTAGAAAACTTTGTTAAGAATGCATGGATGAAACATGGACTAACTAGAGTTATGATGAATGCTAATGGCTGCTTCTTTTTTAAATTTCAAACGGAGGGTATTAAGTGTGTTCTTGAGAATGGTCTGTGGTTGATATGTAATGCACCAATTAATTTAAGTATTTGGACACCAAACACTAAACTCCAAAAGCTGACATGATATCTATACAGGTATGGGTTAAATTACATAATGTCCCGATGGGTGCATACACGGATGATGGGCTGAGTATGTTGCTTACTAAAGTTGGTGATCCCAAACATCTGGATTCATACACCACTACCATGTTTATTGAATCTTGGGGTATGAATAGTTTTGCAAGAACTAGTGGAGCTTCAAGCTGAGAACGAGCTAAAGGACAAAATCACTATAACTATACAAAATATGGAAGGGGAGGGGTATACAAAAGAAACTATTAAGTTTGGGTACGAATGGAAACCTCTGAGATACTCGAGGTGTTGTGTCTTTGGGCATGATGATACACAATGCCCAAAGGCTGTTAAACACACACAAAAAGATTTTGTGAAGGTAGATAGAGAAGGATTTTAACTTGTAAAGGGGCAAAAATCAGCAAAACAAGGCTTTACTACTACTAAGAAGAAGTCGAAGTTCGTTTATTGACCTATGGCTAAACCAAAGGAAATCAATACGGAGGCTAGTCAAAATCACTAGTTATTACTCCTAATCCATATGTACTCTTGAATGACTATGGTGATGGAGCAAATGATCCACTCTTTCAACCAGGCGAGGTTGGTGATAGGAACAAAATGAAAACTAATATTTATTGGGATCAATCTGATGATGAAGAAGTGGAGACAATCTTTGATGAGTTGAATGAAGTGATCAGAGAGAGAACAGAACCAAATAATGTTTCTGAGGGGGTAAGCACTCCCGGTTCAGGCGGTTCTAATTGGTAGCATAGCATCATGGAATATAAGGAGTTGAACCGCCCTCTCAAACAAATAAAGGTTCGACAGGTGATGAATGAGAATTTTTTAAATGTATGTGCAATATTTGTGACAACCGTCATCTGAGCGTATTTTCCGAAGGACTTTCCGGTCATTTCTAGTTCGTTTTGTTTATGTACGTCGTTAGACTTTAAGACTTTATCATGGAATAAATGGATTTTTGTTTTATTCGGGCTTTATGAGCGTTTAGACTTTAGAAAAATTGCACGTGGACTCGAGAATAAGAGGAATACTAGTTGTCTTGTGGAAATGCCAAATTAAGTGTAATACTTAAAATTTAATCAAGTAAAGATTTTATAAACAAATATAGACATGTTTATATCTGTTAGAAAGCTATTGAAAATTTACATTTAAGTATGTCGACAAAATGAATTTACGGGTCTCAAGTTTTCTTGAATGGTCGAGTCAAACGAGTTTTAGTGAGGTCAAAGATGCGTCAAATTCGGTCAAAGCTAGGGATGGGAAGTAACAAAACCCTAGCCTTTCCCTTATTCCCCTCTCATTTCTCACATACAACCTCTCTCTCTTCTCCCTCTCTCTCTCTTGGCCGCCTCTTCTCCTCTCTCCCTCTAATCTGGTCGAACACCACCACAAACCACCATCAACCAATGAATTTCTTTATTTTTCTTTAAGATCTTGGTAAGTTATGGTTGGATTATTGGTTGTTTAACATCAAAAATCACGGGTTTCCTTCATATATCCATATTTTCGGCCATGTATATATATATATATGGATCCGAAAAGTGTTTCATATATATATATATGTTTAGATCGGTTTTTACATGTGTATATGTATATAAATCTGAAAAAAAAAACCCTTTTAAAATCTGAAATTTTTATACTTTCATATATATTTTTATACTTTCATATATATTTTCGGGTGTATATATGTATGCACTCATAGATCCAATTTTTCTTGTTAAATCCATATATTGTAAGTGTCTCATATAGATCCGAAAAGTCATAGATCCGGAAAGGTGGAATCCGAAATTCTTTTTAACCGAAATCTTTGGATCCGAAATCATTGTTGTTGGGTAGATTTGATTTGTAGTTAGATTTTCGATCCTTGTTCATACCAAAATATTGCAAAAATCGAATATATATATGATTTAAGGTTGGATTCGGTTAGATCTAGTGTATATCCGAGTTTCAATCGCGTTATTGCTTTGAAATTGTGTTGTGGTTCAATCGTGTGGCCGGATATAGTGTTAGTTCTTGATTTTACACCGGTCAACGCCGGTCAAACCTGCCGAAAAACATTGTTTTGGGTTCAAAAATTGATTTTTGGTTGTGAAATGGTGTTTAGATCTAAGATTGGTTGTAATTTTTGGTTCGGTCAAACTTGGTTAACGATGGCTCATTGGTAAGGATTAGGGTTTGGATAATTATTTTGGTATTTTGGTCAAAATTAGGGTTTTTTAAGTCAAAATTAGGGTTTCTGGTCAAAGTCAACATTAAGTTTTCTAGTCAAAGTCAAAATTAAGTATTCTTGGTCAAAATTCAGATTTGGGTCCTTGTTAATTAGAACCATGTTTATAATTGGATCCAAAATGACGTGAAATCGAAATAACATGGACATTCGAACTTTTGTGTATATATATACAAATTAATTTAAAATGAACAATTTTATATATATATATATAGAAGGACTAATTTAATAAGAACATATTTATATATGTATACACATATAAATACAAAGATTAATTTGAAACGAAGAGACTTTATAAATGTTATATATAAATCATAAAGATTACATATATGTATATTATATGACTTTTTGGACTTAACACATTTTTATAATAATATTCCATAAGAAGATTTGACAGGATATAGACGATATAAAGTGACATTATTAAATGAACTATTTCGTTTGGACAATTTACAAGGACAACAGGACTAATATATATATTGTCATTTGACGAGATATAATGGCAATTCCTAAGACACTAGTATATGATATAGATGGGTACAATTAAGTAAGTACTTACTGGGTGACTTGTGGACAATGTAGGACTTTTGGACAGATAGTGAGCTTGTTTTGGGTGTATCTGACTATTCGTGTTCTTGTTCGTTGATCTAGGATACTTGTATTTGTGCTAATTTCAGGTGAGTTTCGTAGCCCCTCTTTTTACATGTTTTGGGGTGAAAAGTATATTTGTTCTTTTTAAACAGTTTTGTCGATTTATGTTTATGTTCAATATTGAGCATGTGCGTATAGTGTTACTTGTGCCATTTGACGTGCTTCTGTCTTGTTGTATGTGTGTGATTATGTGTTTGTTGTTGTGCTTTATGACGTGCTTATTTGACGTGCTTTTTGTGTGGATTAGAGACTTGAGACTTTGAGACTTTGGACTAAGGTAGATACCGTAAGGGCAGACTTTGAGACAATGAGACTTGAGACTTATTATGGTGTAACTCTGCTCGTTATATATTGAACTATTACTTGTTTAGACTTAAAAGAATCGACAAAAGACTTTTTCTTGACTAGACTTTTTGACATAAAACCTACGAACTCACCAACCTTTGTGTTGACACGTTTTAGTACACTTTTTAGGTACTCAGGCTAATCAAGGATAAGGACTGCTATGCTAGACTTGGACTTCAGAGATTAATGCTCCTTTAGTTATTGTCAAACTTTAAGGCTACATGCTTTGGATTATTTCTTTATGGACTTGGTTGTAATAAGTTATACTAGCACTGTTATGACTTTGAACTCATGTTTTTGGGGAATATATTTATTATATTCTATTTAATTTTAAAAGTATCTATGTAATTCCATGTCGTGCTGTACTTTTTATGACACCTCATGTTTCTGCCAACGGTGGGGTGTTACAATATTGGATCCCATGTTGATGTTAGTTAGATTTTGATACTTGTAAGAAGTTTTGCAAAACATGGGATTGGACGTCTAATGGTGGATTATGTAGTAAAGGCACAAGGATTATAGTTGGGTGGGATAGTGAGGTAGTGGATTTGATAGTTATATCACATACTGAGCAGGTAATGTACACCTTAATCATTTTTAAGGTGGATCAAAAATCTATGTTTTGCTCATTAGTATATGCAGATAATTATTATCAAAGGAGGAGAGATTTATGGCATAAGTTGGGGAGGCGTAAGGTTTTTGTTCATGATCGACCGTGGGTTATTATGGGCGATTTCAACTCTTCACTTAACATAGAAGATAATTTGTTGGGCTCTTCTACAATTACAACGGGTATGAGAGATTTCAAAGAATGTGTGGATCAGATTGCAGTCATGGATATTAATAGCTCAGGATTCCACTTAACATGGAATAAAAAACCGGAAAAAGATGTAGGGAATTTGAAGAAAATCGATTGAGTGACAGGTAATATGAGTTTTATAGATGATTTTCCTGCTGCATCTGCAAGATTTCAGCCATATAGAGTGTCTGACCATTCACCTTGTGTGTTAAAACTTCATTCGGTGGCAAGATCTAGACCTAAGCCATTTAAATTTCCTAATTTTATTGTGCATAAACAAGGTTTTTCTGAAGCAGTGGAGAAAGAATGGGCTATAGATGTGCAAGGACATTTCATGTTTCGTGTGGTTAAAAAACTGAAAGCTCTTAAGAAACCAATGAGACGTCTTTTGCATAAGCAAGGCAATCTACATGCCCGAGCTGCTGAGATATGCAAAGAGCTAGATGCTGCTCAAACAGCTATAAACTCAACACCTATGGACTCCTCGTTGCGAGAGCAAGAAGCACTAACTCTGAAAAAAAATTCAAAGATGCTCAACTAGATGAAGAGAGATTTATGAAACGAAAACCCAAAGTGGAATGGCTTGATGTTGGGGACTCTAATAACTCACTCAAATGTAAAAACCATAGGTCTAGAAATGAAGTGATTAAAGATGCAAATAGAGTGGTTCATGAGGGAGGGGATGCATCCAATGATTTGTTTTTTGGGTAAAGGTTACCCCGATGAATTATATTTCAACAACAAACCATAATGTTTGTACAAGTAATGTGACTGAGTATCACATTAATTCACACTACGACAGGCCGTAAGTGTGTTACCAAAGACTAATAAAAGAAGTAACCAAACTCTTGAAAGCAAAACAATTAAAACGACACATAGAGAAACTGCCCTCAACCAAATAGTTGCAAGACAACTATCTAAAAAGCTGGTAATGCTACACCATCATTCAATTAAGGAGGTATATTCCACAAGCTCAGCATTCGCTGCATCAGAGGGGTATTTTTGAGCTTAAGGGAAACAAGCTTGAGGCGAATAGTGTTCATCACAACTTCTTTTAGCTGAACAGGAGTTCGTTCCTTGTTAGAGAACATGCGGAACTTACATTCCTGCCAAATGAAGTAAGAAGTAGCAGCCACTAGCGGCCTTCCCACGACACCTTTGTAAGAGTTACCTTTGAACAGAGGAGTAAGCCAGTATATCACACCATATAGCTAGAACACGTTCCATAAGCGCCAAATGTCTAATGGACAGCCATACCTGCATAGAATAAGAGCATTCAAAGAAAATATGGTTAGGTGAGTCAGGGCCCCGTTTACATAGAGAGCAACATTGGAGATTCAAGTTTACAGGATCACCAACATCCCACGGTTTGAGATTTTCATGGGTCTTCAACCTGTTCCTACACACCAGCCACATGTGGAAAGAATGACGCGGAATAGCTTGGGGAAACCAAACTAATTAAGCCCAAGTCACTGCATCCAATGCTTTTGCTGCTCATTATACCATCTTTCTTGGTATGGATGGGAGCATAAGCATAAACCCTTCTTCGAATTTATTTGTGAAGAAATTGAAGCAGGAGACAGCAGGGGCGATGGTATGGAAGGTCACAAATGAAGAAATTAAGCTAGCCATGTTTGCGATAGGTGATAATAAAGTACCGGGACCTGATGGATTCTCATCTTCTTTCTTTAAACATGCATGGAACATAGTGGGTAAGGAGGTCCGTTTGGCTGTTCATGAGTTTTTCAGGAATGGTTGCATGCTCCAACAAATCAATTATACTATTATTGTCCTTTTCCCTAAGGTAACTACCCCCTCCTCTGTTAATAACTACCGCCCTATTTCTTGTTGTAATACGTTATATAAATGCAGCAAGATTATCACGAATAGAATAACTGATGGTTTGAATGAGATTAGTATTAAACAATCACCCTTTGTTCAAGGATGAAGAACTTTAGACAATATCCTACTGACACAACAGCTTATGCAGAATTACCATAGAAATATTGTGTAACGCCCCGACTAGGGCAGAAACACGAGATACCACAGAACGACATGGTACAAAAAGATTTAAATATAAAACATCAACATTAAGTCTCAAATGTTGTTCAATCCAAAAGATTACATAGTTTAAGTTGACGTTCAGAAACCATTACATAACCAAATCCATAACAAAAGATCAAATGTTTGCATTATAAACCTTCAAGTACAATATAAGTAAAACTTCCAAAGAGGCGGTCATGCTACAATCTTACTGCTCTAAACCTGAAAAGCTTGATGATAAAGTGTCAACTATGAGAGTTGAGTGAGTTCATAGGTTTATACTAATCAAAATCATTATATAATAAGTCATAACGTTTCCAAGAATTTCATCAAGAATTTCATACCAAAACCGTATATTCAATCAATATTAACCATTTATCAAGAATATCAATCACAATTGGTCAAAGACATAATTCAATGAGTTTGTCTTGAACCACTACTAAGACCCTTTAACATCCAAAATAATAATGATAATATGTTCCGAAGAAGTAACGAGAGAAGCACGTGTTGTCAATCACGTGCAATAATAATAAATGGGTTGTGCCATGGAGACGACCAACGGTATGTATACATATAGTAGATTAGAGCACCCCTGGGCAAACTGGAGATGAGGGCGGCCAGTCAACCCTCTAACGACAGGCCTGAATGAGTTAATAGTGGTGTACAGGGGACCACCGTTTGACATTACTCAAGCTCATCATATAACATATAACACGTTGAACATACAATAACATTCCCATATAATCATCATTTGTTAAATATAGCATTCTCATAAAAGAAAGTCAATTTAATTAATCATGCTTTTCACTCCGTAAGTAAAACATATAAAAGAGTTTGAAAGAGGTATATGACTCACTTTATAGGATAGTGTTACTTCGTTGAATTGTGAGAGTTGATCTTAGTTGTGTTCCTCACCAGCAAGCCTAAACCATAACAATATATATATACGCGACATAAGTCTGTGTGACAAGAACTAGTAAGCTAGATCATGAGATGTGTACTAGTAGACTTTCCCATCTTTGGTTGTTATTAGCTTATGGAGTTCAAGTGTATTATATTTCTCACAATGTTTGATTAAAAGATATTTGATGGAGAAAGTCATTTTCTCACTATACGTATCTTCGCATTGTTGGAATTTCGGTAACTTGGCTTTAATTTTCATGATACCCGTTGTGTGCTCTGCTTAATCATGATATTTCACTTTAATTAGTTTATAATAATGATACTTATGATTATTTTACGATTTATAAGTATTTATTTAATTTAATATTATTTAATTATTTAATTATTTATTTATTCATTTTCTTGATTTATTAATTAAATAATTCTTTAAAAATACTTTAAAGTACCACTTTTGCTTTTAAAATTTATTGAAAATATATTTATGCTATATTCTGATTTTTTATGCATTGTAACCTATACTATTATGATTTATATATTTATTTTTGTAATTTCTCCATTAATTCAACAATAGTGATTAATTAGGGATTTTTACTTCTAAAATATATAATCTTTGTTTCTTGACTTAAAAATATTTTATTCCAGTAGGTGTTAGTCATTTTAATCATTGATTATAGTTGTTTAACCAAATTCATGATTTATATAATTTATTTATTTATTTATTTTCTATTTTAATTATCATTTAAATTCAATAATTAATTGAAATCTAAAGAAATCACCACATAACGTTTTGGCTAAAAATCCCAAACGTTTTGTGTAACTTTTACCATGGTAAATCTATATCAATTCAACCTCTCTTGTTTCTTGCTTAATTAGAGGTCTTTTATGCTTAAAATCGTTTACAGAAATAGTGATTTTAGCCTCATTTCTGAAGCAATTCTAGTGTTTCAAAATGGATTTTCATCCTTATTTCATTATTTAGAGAATGTTCATCATATTTTGGTATTTCAAGTTTATGATATGTGCAAATTAGAGCTTTTGGTTAGTGCTTATTTGACCCGAATAGGTGATTTTTGGACTTATTCTTTCCATGAACCATGCAAGTTTATGATTTATCTTTTTGAAATCACTTTTTCACAGTAACTTTAAGAGATTTTGATGATTATTTTATTATGATGCATGTTTGTGTTCAAAATGCCTTTTTGCAAGATTTCGGTTTGTGATTTCTAGCTTATTTTGTTCCAAGTTTTATATCCTTGCTATTTCATCAATATTTACAGAATATTATGATTAAGATTAACATATTTTCCACTCTAGACAAGTCTACATCCATCTCATAATCCAACAACAAGATTCAACTTTCTTAGATCTAAATGCGTGCATTCATTTCATCATTTTCAATACAAATCTTTATAGATATATCATCTTACAACATAAAAGCTTTCATTTTATGAAAAAACCCAGATATATATTTATCAAAATGTATAAAAATATATTCACCTTTCAAAGAATAAGTCACTTTAAAAGCTATTAATATATAACAACACTTTTAGGTCTTAAACTTGTTGAATCCTTAAATCTTTTTCCATGATTTCGACATGCATGAGCATGAGGAAGAAAATTGATATGTCTTATTTTATACCCATTTCCCAAAATGTATTTAGTTGTTTTTAAATAGTTTTATACATTTGGCGTGTTTATGGTATTTGTTAGTGTTTCAGGTTTTTAACAGGTACTTGAGTGTAATTCTTGAGGAAACGACGTTTTTGAGGCAAAATAAGTGCTTACGGAAATTTTACGAGTCCCGAGGCTGCATTTTGAGTCTTGTCAACGAAAGTCAAACAACTTGGAGACGACGCAACTATCAATTGCGTCGCAACTACAAAACAACAGGATAAGTTGTGCCGCAACATATCAAGTTGCAACGCAACGCGATCAGTTTTAGTTCAGCATCAAGTCAACAGAAGTCAAAAGGTCAATGCGGTCAAAGTTGATTGCGACGCAACTGGAGCCGGATTTTTGAAGATTTTTTGGAAACTATAAATAGCTTGCTAATTCATTTCTAAAACCTACCTTTTGATAACCAGCCTGATGCGGAAATGTCCAGGTTCATTGAACTCAAGAAAGTTTCTAAATTGAAAGAAATTTCTGAGCTGAAAGAATTGTTTGAAATAAATGAAATTTCTGAACTGAAAGGATTTTCTGAACTGAAAGAAGTTTCTGAGCTAAAAGGAATTTCTGAACTGAAAGAATTTTCTGAGCTAAAGTCTTCTGAACTAGAGGAAGGTTCTGAACTGATAACTCCATCTGAACAAACCTCATTGAAATAACTTCAACTAACCATGTTCATTAAACTAGTCATCACCAGATGTGATCAGCCACTGCTCAGATCAGAAAGCAAAACACTTCAGAAACAAGTCTTTAGTAACTTCATTTCAAAAGTGCTACTAACCAGTGACCAGTTGCTAGCTACCAGTTCTAAGTCATTCACTTCAGTGGCCGATTTCAGTTTGAGTTTCAGAAATAACTCGTCTCAACAAGTATCCATTAGCAATGAAGCATATCACTCTTGTTTCAGTAACCTTTTAGCTAACAACTCTAGTGAAGACTCGTCAGATAAAGCTCCAGTAACTTGCTCCAGTCACGAGGCTTCAGAAATGGATTTCAGATTTACATCAGTGAAGTTATCTTAGTTACACATCAGTGAAGCATTTCAGTGGACAGCTTCATATGATAACTCCAGTGAGTTGCTTCAGAGTCATTCTCCAGATGAGTTGCTTCAGATTCATGCTCCAGATGAGTTGCTTCAGATTCATGCTCCAGATGGGATCTTTCAGATTCATGCTCCAAATGGGATCCTTCAGATTCATGCTCCAGATGGGGTCCTTCAGATTCATGCTCCAGTAAAGATCCTTCAGATTAGGCCACCAGATCCACTTCAGAATTTTGTCACCTAGTTACTGGACAATTTCCAAGGGAATAAATCTAGAAGTTGCACATGCCTTTTTTCTATTGGTTGTCTAAAAGTAGTGGTGGTCCTTGATGTCTATGATAGCCTTTTATTTTATTTATTGTATTTCTTAATTCTAGAAAATAGTTTATGTGGCTATAAATTGGGGTTGTATTTCTCATTGTAAGGAGATTATGTTATTGAATGAAATTAATAGAGCAACCTCTATTTCTTATCCAAAATCTTCATTTACCTTTATAGATCTTTGATCTTGGTGATTTGGAGTGATCCCTTTATCTATATTTGTGGTGGTTTGTCCTTTATCAAATATAGTGGTGAGATCTTAAAATCTTCGATTCCTTTATCTATATTTGTGGTGGTTCATCCTTTACCAAATTTAGAGGGGGGGGGGGATGATACGAATTGCCCCTGAGTTACCCTGAACTCATTTCAGACCGAGTCAGCTTGAACTCAGCTCAGGTCATGATAATGATTTCCCTGATGGCACACTTTGGGAAGATGATTGGTGATCCTATCTGCCCCCTAGGATTCACCTTACTTATGTGGGAAGACTGAAATGTGGGGGAAGTTTGAAGATCAACTCGCAAATTCGTCCAATCTGGGATAGCTTGGAAGAAGAGTCAGATTGGGACAACCAGTCTGGGTCAGCTTGCGCAGAGTCAGCTTGGAATTGAATCAGCTTGGGATTTTCAAACACTTATTTTGTTTTGATGCTTTCAATAACCAGGTCAAGTTATGTGATTAGCACGTGTGTGTGTGGCTGTTCTAGATGATTATGAATAAGGATAAGAATTCAGTTGTGTGTTTTTGTCTTGTTTTGGTGACACCTGATCGTGGGAGAAGAAGAATACAAGTGGGGACCAGAGAGAGAACCTCCACTACCCTACAGCTGCAGATTATGTTCTCTATTCTTATTGATTGATTTATAATAACCTTGTACTAGTTATCTAGGGTAGAATATTCCTTGTCTCTTGTATTTCCTCTATAAATAGAGGCTGCTGCCTTTTATTGTAAAAATCAGAGTGTGTTTATGAAAGTTTGATAGAGCTGAATTCTATTCATTTTAAAAATCTTTTTCACCTTTATGGATCCATGATCTTGGTGGTTTGAAGTGGTCCCTTTATCAGTAATCTTGGTGGCTTTGCCTTTATAGATTATTGTGGTGAGATCTTAAAAATCTTCATTACTTTTATCTGTATTTGTGGTGACTCAGCCTTTTTATCAAATATAGTGGTGGTTTTGGACTGTTTCTGGTATTTGATTCTGGTGGTTCAGTCCTTTACGAGTCAAGTATTAGATTCTTATATATCCTTGTTTATTTGTTCTTTTTATACAATTTATTTCCACTGTTTCGTTGTTGCTATACTATTTGTTCTTATAGTCAGCTTGGGTGTGTTTTGTCATAAAATTCCAGAAAATTCCTACAAAAATAGCTTATATTCCATTGTGCTTGTGTTTTGTAAGTTGACTCAGTCTGACTCTGAGTATTTTAGCTCAATTTCACATCAGATTGGTATCAGAGCCAGGTTTAAAAAGGTTTCTTAATCTTTTTGTCCTTGGGGTTGTGTTGTTTGAAAGTTGTTCTGAGTTTCCTTTGTAAATGTATGGCTTTTAGAAGAAATAGGACTTTGGAAGAAGCTCATAATCTTAGAAGGGATAGACAGATCGAAGCTCTCCAAGAACAGCTCAGAAGGGTTGTTAATCTGTTAGAAGATGGTGGTGTGAGGTTAAATAGAGAAGATATTGCTGTTAGTGAAAGGGGTTCTGGTTCCAAGACCTTAGTCTTGCATCAGATAGTACTCCAAGATCTTCTAGCGAGACTAATGCTTCTAATCAGCCTAGGAGGAGACATAGGAGGCATAAGGTTGATGTTAAAGATATTAAGGTAGACCCACCAGATTTTGTTGGTTCTTCTAACCCAGAAGATTACTTTGAATGGGTTCTGATTATGGACAGAATTATGGAAATTAAGGGGTATGATGATAGAAAAGGTTTCAAGGTTGCTGTTATGAAGCGAGTATGTATGTATCAACTTGGTACGAAAACATGAAGGGTGAAAGAGAGTATAAGGGTAAAAGCAAAGTAAAGACCTGGTCAAAGCTGAAGGAGGTTATGCAGAAGAGATTTGTTCCCCAAGCTTATAAGAAAGAGTTGTATATTCATATGAACAACTTGAAACAAGGTAGTAAGGAGGTTGTGGAGTATATAAGGGGGTTTGAACAACTTAAGATCAGAGCAGAGGCGAAGGAAGCTGAGGAGCATATTATTGCAAGATTAATGGGTGGTTTGAATTCCTTGATTATTGAGAAGATGGAGTTGCAGCCTGTGTGGACATTCAAAGGTGCTTGCAAGCTGGCCATTTTGCTTGAGAAGCAAATAAAGAAGAAGTCAGCCTACAAGTCCATTCCTAAACCTGTTGTACCTGCTAAGAATCCTATCTTCAAAGAAGTTAATGCTGGAAAGGAGAGAGTTGGAGAAGGGCCCAAGGAGCCTAAGAAAAGATGTTTCAAGTGTCACAGGTATGGACATTTCCAAGCTGAGTGTCCCAATCTGAGGGCTCTCACCCTGAAAGAAGTTGAAGAACTGAATGCTGAAGCTGAGTATGAAGATAAGTGTAATTATGACGAAGATCCTGCTGAAGAGGAGTTTGTTGAAGCTGATGTTGGTGACATGTTGATAATTAGAAGAGCAATGCATGCTAATGAAGCTTCTGATGATAAAGCTCAAAGGGAAAACATTTTCCATTCAAGGTGTACTATCAAAGGAAAGGTGTGCAGTCTGATTATTGATGGAGGAAGCTGTGCTAATGCTGCATCTACCTATATGGTGAACAAGCTGGGTCTTTCAACTACCAAGCACCCACACCCATACAAACTACAATGGCTCAGCCCAAGCAATGAGGTAAAAGTTAATCGCCAAGTAGTTATTCCTTTTTCTATTGGTGTTGTTTATCAAGATGAAGTTACTTGTGATGTTGTTCCTATGGATGCTTGTCATTTACTGTTTGGTAGACCTTGGTTATATGATAAGTACGTGTACCACAATGGTACTTAAATACTTACTCTTTGTTTATTAGTGGGAAGAAAGTGACACTGACTTCTCTATAACCCAATGAGATTATTAAAGCTGAATCAAGCACTAGGGCTGATAGATCTTTACTTATGAGTCAAGTTGATGTTGTAAAAGAATTAGACAGTTGTACTAGTGTTTTGTTATTGCTTATGCTTGAAAATGGTGAAGATAAGAAGTGTGAAGAAGTTCCTAGTGTAGTTAGACCTTTACTTGCTGAGTTTGCTGATGTATTTTTAGAGGAACTACCTGCTGGTTTACCACCTATTAGAGGGATTGAACATCAGATTGACCTGATCCTAAGGTCAATTCTTCATAATAAAGCTGCATATAGATGCTCCCCTAACGAGACTAATGAGTTACAAAAGCAAGTAGATGAGCTGATTGCTAAAGGCTATGTTCGAGCTAGCATGAGTCCTTGTTCTGTTCCAGCTTTTTTAGCGCCAAAGAAAGATGGTTCTATGCGTATGTGTGCAGACATCCGAGCCATCAATAACATCACTATCAAGTACAGATATCCCATTCCTAGATTGGATGATATGCTTGATGAGTTGCATGGGTCTAGTTTATTTTCAAAGATAGACTTAAGAGGTGGCTACCATCAGATCAGAATGAAGGAAGGAGATGAGTGGAAAACAACCTTTAAGATTAAAGGTGGGTTGTTTGAATGTCTTGTCATGCCATTTGGGCAATCTAATGAACCCAACACTTTCATGAAATTAATGAATGAAGTGTGGAGGCCTTTTATTGGTAAGTTTGTGGTTGTGTACTTTGATGATATCCTGGTTTATTCTCAGTCTGAGAAGGAACACCTGGAATATTTGAAAGCTGTGTTTGAGCTGTTAAGAAGACACCAACTCTATGGCAAGTTATAGAAATGTAACTTTATGGTTAGTAGTGTTGTATTTTTGGGCTATGTGGTTTCTAAGGAGGGCATTTCTATGGATCCATCCAAGGTTGAAGTAATCAGATCCTGGCCCATTCCTTTTTCTAATATTGAAGTCAGAAGTTTTCATGGCTTAGCCTCATTTTATAGAAGGTTCATTAGAGATTTCTCTACAGTTTTAGCTCCTATAACTGGCTGTCAAAAGAAAGGGATGTTCAGTTGGCCTAAGTCAGCTCAGGCTGCTTTTAAATCTTTAAAGGAGAAGCTGAGTTCAACTCCTGTCCTTTCTTTGCCTAATTTTGATTCACTCTTTGAGCTTGAATGTGATGCTAATGGTGTTGGCATTGGAGCTGTGTTGATACAAGATAGAAAACCAGTTGCTTACTTTTGTGAGAAGCTGAATGGATCCAAGCTGAATTATGGCACTTATGATAAGGAGTTTTATGCCATTATTCGAGCTGTTGATCATTGGTCTCACTACTTAAAACCAAAGCAGTTTGTTTTGTATTCTGATCATGAAGCTCTCAAGTACATTAATGGGCAACACAAACTGAATCAAAGGCATGCTAAATGGGTTGAATTTCTGCAGATGTATTATTTTGCCTCCAAGCATAAGACTGGTTCCTCTAATGTTGTTGATGATGCTCTTTAAAGGAGACATTCTATGCTATCTATTTTGGAGTCTAGAGTTCTTGGATCTTCATTTATCAAAGAATTATATGAAACTGATCCAGATTTTGGCTCTATTAATTGTTCATCTCCAAATGAAGCTAAAGGGGCTTATGTTATTAAAGATAGATTTCTGTTCAAGAGTAGTAAGTTGTGTATTCCAAAAGGCTCTATTAGAGATTTATTGATTAGAGAAGCCCATGGGGGAGGCTTGGCTAGTCATTTTGGCATTACTAAAACTATGGAGATTCTGGGTGAACATTTTTATTGGCCTTATATGGTGAAAGACGTACAAGATATAGTCAAGAGATGTTCTACTTGTCAGCAAGCTAAGTCTACTTTTCACAAGGGTTTGTATACCCCTCTTCCAGTTCCTAATCAGCCTTGGGAAGATCTAAGTATGAATTTTATTGTTGCTCTACCTAGGACTCAGCGTGGCAAAGATTATATAATGGTAGTAGTTGATAGATTTTCAAAGATGGCTCATTTCATTCCTTGCCACACTACTAATGATGCCACCAAAGTAACAGCTTTATTCTTTTAAGAGATAGTTCGACTTCATGGAATTCCAAAAACTATTGTCTCAGATCGAGATGTAAAGTTTTTTAGTTATTTTTGGAAGACATTGTGGAAGCTGATGGGTACTAAGCTGTTATTTAGCACTTCTCATCATCCCCAAACTGATGGTCAGACTGAAGTAACAAACAGAACCATTGGGATGCTGCTGAGAACACTAGTGAAGAAGACTTTGAAGTATTCGGATCTGAAGCTTCCTCAAGCTGAGTTTGCTTTCAATCGAGCTCCTAATTACTCTACTGGAAAATCTCCTTTTTGAAATATGTTATGGTGTGAATCCACTAACACCCATAGACATGATCCCTTTTTCTATTGAGCCAAAAGTTTGTGTTGAAGCTGAAAGCAGGGCTAAGGAGATAAAGAAACTCCATGAACAAGTCAAAGCCATAATTGAGAAGGTGAATGCTGATTACAAGGCCAAGGCAAACAAGAATAGAAGATAGCCTACTTTTGCACCAGGAGATCTAGTTTGGATCCACCTCAGGAAAGAGAGATTCCCTTCAAGGAGAAAGAGTAAGCTGATGCCTAGAGCTGAAGGTCCTTTCAAGGTGTTGGAAATATAAGTCCCAACTATTACTAGATGAAACTGAAGACACCTCTATGTCGATGGCGAGTATACTTTGCAACATGTTCACTGTATCTGGACATGACCAGTTGCAGTAAACAGTGTACCAGGTTAACTGGAAGTTACTTATTAAGGTGACAATACAAATAAGTAAATACGAAGCAATAATGTAAAGTATAAGTAAAGCAAATTGGTGAGACAATATGTAATTTTTTAAGTGTATTTTATTTATAGATTGTTAAATAAAATACAAGGTTGTTGCGGAACCAAGATAATACACGAATGTAAATATCCTAACAACCTATGAAATACAATTGATCTATACTTGGAAATTCTCTTATACAATCGAAACACTTAGAGTTGTGAAATGTTCCTTTTTAGCGATTGAGAGAATATTGCACAAGTTCACCAACAATATTGCTAGAAATGTGTTTTTGCAAAGTTGTGAAAATGCTTGTGCAAGGACCTCTATTTATAGTCGAAGGTTGAACATTGGGATCTCAACTTCAACATACAAATATGGTTGACAGCACACAAAAGTATTAATAAATAATGCTTTGTGTGTGTGCTAAATAAATTAAGACAAAATGTTACTTTATACAACCACTCGGATCTTTGCACTTTTATCCATAGACAAGATTATTGTCCGGGTAAAAGGATCTAGTGTAAAAGGTCCTTCTCGTAATCAGTGTAAAGCTTTGTTAGAGCATTTACACTGAATGATCTCCAGTTGATTTATTTGATCAGAAAGTCAACAGGGCTTCGCTGCCATTGCTTTTCTCTTTCTTCCACTTGTTGTCTTCGACTTCAATTGGAATGTCTTCAGATGTTATTCTTCAGATCTCAACTGGAGGAAGTCATCAGTTGCATAAATTGTACATTGCAACTGGACTTCAAATATTTCGGACAATTCTTCAATCTCTCCAGATGCAGTTGGAGTGTTCCAGTTTTCAGCAAAACTGGACCTAACAAATTCCCCCTAATTGTCCTGAATTATTGCCAAGTATTTTCAAACTTGTTTCTATACAAGTATAAGTTTGAAATACTTGAGTTTGATAAAAACCTATTAATTTTCCAAGGCATTTTTATTGATCATTAAATGCCTTGGGTTCAATTTTAATCGTTTGTAGATTTTATTAGCTATTTAACTTGTGGCTTACAATCTGGCAACTTATATATACAATATATTTACATCAGTTACAAGAAAGTAAATAAAATTACAAGCAGATAGATAGAAGAAAAACTTAAACAGATGGCCCTTCGCCAGTTTTCCTTCTCTTGGCAACAAATGAAATTGGCTGCTTATCCTCTGGATCGAAGTTCAACCTTTTTTCAACATTTTCTTTGAACTTGATCAGGTTCTGCAATACATATTCCCAGCCTTTTTCGGCCTTGTTCTTGTGTTGCCGTTTTTCCAACAAGCTCAACATCTCTACATGCTCTGAATGACCATACTGATGAACATCAGGATTCTTTGTTGTACGTTTGGGTCCACCAAAATATTGAATCTCCACCACAAAGTGTTTGGCACCAGGTTTGATTGAAACTTTCACATTAGTGATTTTCCCTGGATTGTGCCTTCAACGGTGTACATCAGATAAGAATGTGCGAGCCTCGGATTCATTGGTCAGCTTGATCTGGCTCATGCTCAGTTTGTGAGTAACAACTCGAATATCATCGTTTGTGGGTTCAGATAATTCTACCCAAGTCCTCAGGTTTGCATCCCTTGGCAAGGCTTTCTGTTTTCTTCCTTTAGACTTGGGTGGATTCAATACCTGTTTGACCACCTTCTTTACTTGCTCAGTTCATTTGAGAATACCCTCAGTACGAATCTCCTTTGCCTTCTCCACTGATACATTTAAGCATCTGGCATCGTGACCAGCTTCATCATCTTGATAATGCTTGTCCAGTTCAACCTCCAGCATTTCCTTCAGGACACTGACAATTCTTGCATCATCTTTAACCTTCTTATATTCCATCAATGTCATGCCCAGAAGTTGTGAGTCAGTGGCATCAACTAGAATGGGAGGAAGAGTTTTTCTTGATTCATCTTGATTTACTTTCATTTGTTTCTTCCTTTCTTTAATAATATTCCCATTCCTTGCCAGCTTTTGACTTTCACTTTCTGTCACTGGAGGCAGCTGATCAATATTGCCAGTTTCCAACCTTGGAACATCAGTGGCCAGGTTTGGATATTCATCAGTTGCCATTCCCCTTCCCTTATCAACATTCCCCCTTTCACCAACATCATCAAACTTTTCAATCACATGCTCACCAGCATCAGTACTGGTAGCAGCAACAACCTGACTAGCATCAGTACTAGTCTCAGTCCTAACCACAATTTCTTTACCTGATCTTGGAGTTTTAACAGACTGGGGTGCACGAACAGATCTCTCCCCCTTGGCAGCATCTAGTCCTTTGCGAATGGCTTCAAAATCAGAATGACTAGATGGTAAGCGACCTAGAGGCTGCCATGACTCCATGTTCTTGCACTCCTTGAACACTCCACAAACCATGCGAACTGTCCTCCATAGATGATTGATTTCTTGAGACTGAACTAAAACATTGCCATTAGTTTCATTTTGGCTAGCCTGAAATCCTTTAAGTTCAATTCATCTGGAGATAGCCAGTTGCAACACCTTCCTTCACAACCTCTTTTTCCACTTCTTTTTCTTTGCCAACTTCAGTGGTCAACTTGTCAATAGCAGTGTTGTGATCAGATACCTTGCTGGCTAATGTATCAAGACTGCACCTCAACCAATCAATCTCAGATGTAATGGGGGTGAGATCAACCTGGGGCGCTGCAGTCTTGGTGATCTCAGATATCACTTTTTCAATCGAATTTTGTTCTCTGGCAGCCAAGGTATCATCTATCTTCTAACCAACTGAAGAGGCCAACTGGTTGCCAAGCTCAGTTACATCCAGACCAGGTTTTTCAACAAGACTCTTAACCTGTCTTTCTAATTCTTTCAACTCAACCTCTGATGATCTGACTGTGTTGCTCAGCAGGTTGGTGATGGATGTATGTACCTTTGTTTGAGTCAAGTCAAAAGTTCCTTTAAAGAAGTAGCCAGTGGATTGCAGCTGATGAACTCATTGAGCTTCTTAAATACCAAGTCCTCATTGCCAGAGAACTTATTGATCCCTAAATCAACCACCTTTACATTTGTCATATGATCCCTGTGTAATTTGGAGATGGACTTGGAATTCTTGTCCAGTGTCTTTTGAATATCCTCCACCCTTGTTAAAAGGTTTGAGATATCGGCTTGGAAAGACATGAACTATTTATCTAGTGACGGAGGAGAAGGTGCCACTGGACCTGCTCGAAATGCTACAGACACAACTGGAGGAGGTACTGAAAGTGATGGTTTCCCAGTTGTTGTAGCACCAACTGAAAGAATTGGAGGGGTTGTAGAAGAAAGCTCAGGAAGAACAAATTGGGAACCATGCAAAGAATGCTCAGGTGTGGTTCCCGGTGGCGGTAGGACTGTCCTATTTCTAGGAACAAAAAGCGAATTAAGTAGTGATCTGGAGGGGTTTAGTGGAATTTCTTGAAGTGTGGAGATATCTGGTGAAACTGAAACTTGGTGGTTCTTGGGGTTAACCAAGGAAAGAAGGGAGCTGATCAAGTACAGAAGCATTAGCCATTTCCTTGTCAGATTCAGTCTCATCTGAATCCGAAGATTCAAGTTGAAACTCACCCTCATATAAGCCAAGATCCATAAATGTTGGGGGTGGCTAAATAAGTGGTTTAGACTCCTGATGACCAGTTTGAGTTTCCTCAATGGTTTCATCAGTTCGTGGAATTTCTTCCTGGAAAGAGGTCACTGGTGCCTCAACTACAACTTCTCTTTCCTCAGTTGTAATATCATGGGCCGAAGAAACTGGAACCTCGATCTCTAGCTGTTACTGGCCAGAGACTTCGTCAGTTTGTGCAATTAGAGTGTCAGAAGTTAGGCTTTGCAAGTTTTGTGCTAACACGGACTCTAATCTGGGTTGGGCTGACCCAGTTGCATCTTCACCACCATCTCCTAAAGAAGTTTCGAGGGTGGTTGCTTGCGGTGTATCCCTTTGACTTTCTCCAGGTACTTGTTGGGAAGTACTTGAAGGGCTGGTTGGGGTACTATTGTCAGTGGCAAGTTCTGACTGGTTCCTAAGACGACGATGTTTTGACCTCTTTGCCTTTGGAACAGCCCGGATACCTGTTGGGAGGTCTCCGGGGTAGGTAGCTGGAAGGACTGACACACTGGAGCTGGTGGGGATAGATTGTTGCCCAAGTTCGGCAACTGTCACTATACCAGCAGATGAACTGGTGGGTCCCTCATTATTTTGAGGCCCGCCTAGTTGTCTTTCTGAGCCACCTGGTAATGGTGCGTCAGTTATGCCAGCAACATTCTTTGGGGAATCTGGGCCTCATTAACAATTGATTCAAGGTGATCCAAATTCCTCAACAAGTCTGGGACAAAGTATAGCGACTGAGTATTTTTATATTCATCTCTGCCCAGAATCAGTTTAAAACAGAGAGAGAGAGAGAAATCGCGAAAAGGGTATGCAAGGACCCCTGTTACCTTTCAACTTAAAGACAAGGCTTCTGAACAGTATGTTGGTGAAATCAACTCTCAGTCCGTTCCACAGGCAGTATGCCATTTCTGCCTGTAAGGAGTTTATCTGGTTCAAACCCCCAGAACTCCCACCCAAACTTTCAACCAAGTGGACAAAGAAGTACTTCCAGGATGGTGAAAGACCTCTCATTATCATGGGTCCCTTGGTCCGTAATACCCCTTGCTCAAGTACCTCCTTATTGCCCATATCTAGAAGTACCTGGCGGAAATTGATATTTTGGGATATTACCACTAGAGACTCACCTTGTCTTTAGTAGTTGAGATGAAGGGCATCCCTCAACGTGTCTGCAGTGATGGTACACGGGACTGACCCATCCTTTAAGGTGAAGGAGATGGATGTACCGTCATCGGAATTTGTGGCCGTGTACCAGAAGTCACACAAGTAGTCATGATACATCTTGTGTGGGTTCAAAGAAAAACAATCGCCAAGGGGAGAATCACGAAAAAAGGATTGGATTCTCCCAATGAGTGAATCAGCTGATTGTTGCCCTTTCAAACTGGCTATGGGGTTGTTTGGATTTAACTTTATTGATTTAGAATTGATAGAGGCACCAATGGTATGTTTAACATTCTCTGATGGAACATACTCAACTGTGAGCAAGTTCACATCACGAGAACGAGAAGAAGATGATGATTTGGGAGCCATTTGAGATAGGTTGGAAACTGAAATTGAGAATTTAGGAATTAGGGTTCTTGATTTATTGAGAAGAGAGAGAAAGGAAACGATTTTGATGATTGGAGAGTAAATAAGGAGAATATTTGTGCAAAGTAAATGAAAAATGAGTTTGGTGGGGGTATATATAGGAAATAAAATATCCACTATATATACGAAAATGTATTTTAATCCCCAAATTTTTGAAATTGTTTATTACTTTGATTTTTTAGAAAATTTGAAATTCAAAAAAATTTAATACCATCTTGTCAAGCATTTAATGCTACGACGACTGGTATTCTCATGCGCCCACTACCAGCAACAATCCCCATAAAAAGTGCATCTTTTTATCAAAATGGTTTTGACACGTCATATGACGGTTGAGAGTGGGTTAAAACACTCGAGTACCATCACGTGTCACAAATATTGACCAAGTATTCTTACCGTTATGAAAATCTGGTTGACCACCAGTTTGAGATAAGACTAAACGTGTACACTGGAGATTATCAAGTGCCAGTTTTAACTGGAGAACCCAGAGGGTTCTCCAGTTTCAATTTTCAAAACAAAAATAAAACTTAGTCAGTTTCAACTGGAGATCTCTCTAGTTGCATTTTTGAGCAAAAATGAATTTTAGTCATAAAAACATTTTGAGTCTTTTCCCCCTAGAATGATGATCCAGATATCAGTTAGTGCCAGGATAGTATCACAAAGACGTTCGATAGCCTGGCGAGCAAAGATCATCTGGACCTCCTTAACTGGAGAACTTCATTAGTGTCACTGACGCGTTCATAACAAGGTCTCCAGTTTCAAGGATTTAACATTCCCAATTCGCTGATGAGATGTTTAAAAGTCTTTTCATCAAGAGGTTTTGTAAAAATATCAGCTAATTGTTTATCACTGGGGATGAAATGAATTTCAATATCTCCTTTCATAACATGATCTCGAATAAAATGATACCTGATGTCAATATGCTTTGTCTTTGAGTGCATCACCGAGTTGTGAGATATAGCAATTGCACTGGTATTGTCACAAAAGATTGGGGTTCTTGTATATCTCATACCATAATCGAGAAACTGGTTTTTGATCCAAAGAATCTGGGCACAACAACTGGGCGCAGAAATGTACTCTGCCTCAGCAGTTGACACTGAGACTGACGTCTACTTTTTTCTAGTCCAACTCACCAGTTTCCATAACGGTAAGAAGTGACAACCACCAGTTGTAGACTTTCTATCTATCTTACAACCTTCATGATCTGAATCTGAATAACCCATTAGATCTAACCCTGAGCCTTTGGATACCAAAGACCAAGGCTAGAGCACCCTTTCAGGTACCTAAAAATGCGCTTGACAGCGTGCAAATGTGATTCTTTTGGGTTAGCCTGAAATCTGGCACATAAACATGTTGCAAACATTATATCTGGTCGACTTGCAGTTAAGTACATCAGTGAACCAACCATTCCACGATATTCTTTTTGGTCCACTGGTTTTCCATTTGGGTCAGAATCCAAATTTAAAGGTGCTGCAATGGGTGTGTTTTTCGATGGGATTGAATCCAAATTTAACAAATCTCTGACATATTTTTCTTGGTTAATAAAAATACCATCCATGGTTTGTTTAATTTGTAAACCTAAGAAAAATGTTAATTCACCCATTAAACTCATTTCATACTCAGTTGACATGATTTTTGAAAACTTTTCACACATTGCATTATCAGTTGACCCGAATATAATGTCATCAACATAAATTTGTACCAGCAAGATATTACGTTTTTCTTTCAAGATATACAAGGTATTATCTATTGCTCCTCTTTGAAAACCATTATTGAGAAGATGTTTAGTTAAAGTATCATACCAGGCTCTTGGGGCTTGACGAAGACCATACAAAGCTTTGTTCAGTCTGTATACCCAGTGAGGATGCTTCTCATTATTGAAGCCTAGAGTCTGCTTAACATACACTTCTTCTTCCAAATTTCCATTCAGGAATGCACTTTTGACATCCATCTGGAAGACCTTGAACTGCAGATGGGCTGCATAAGCCAAAAATATTCTAATGGCTTCAAGTCTTGCAACTGGAGCAAAACTTTGATCAAAATCAACACCCTTAGCTTGACAATAACCCTTGGCAACCAATCTAGCTTTGTTTCTCACTACATTCCCATCTTCATCCATCTTGTTTCTGTAGACCCACCTCGTACCAATGCGTTCTTTCTTTAACCCCGGAGGACAGGGAACAAGTTCCCAAACATTGTTCCTTTTGAACTGGTTGAGCTCTTCTTGCATAGCCTCAACCCAGCTTGGATCTGCCATAGCCTCGTCAATCTTCTTCGGTTCAATCAGTGATAAGAAGGTGACGTTCAAGCATTGTTCACTTGTGGCTCTTCTAGTCTGAACCCCACTATCTGGATCTCCAATAATTTGTTCAATTGGATGAGCAGCTATCCATTTAGTGTATTGACTAGGTTGATATATCACAACATCAGTGCAAGTCACCTGGGGATCCTCAACAGTTGTAGCAACTGGAGAAGGATCAACCTTGTTAGAAATCCAAAAATAGTGATACATTGTAATTTAAGTTATGGACTTGTTGTTAAGTCATGTGTTGATGATTTCTAAGGTTGAGGGGCTAATTGTGATAATTAGCATAGTTGGTTAGTCTAGAATATAAATAGCCCTCAATTCCTTAGAAATCATAACCTTGCCATAACTCTTGACAAAAAAACCTGATCATTACACCTGAATAACACACACTTGATACCAATTCTCTCTCAAAACACACACAAACACCAAGAACACACACACACACTAAACCGCCATTGTTGATGTGAATTTGAGTGATAAAATCGTGTTGTTACATGTGGTATCAGAGCAAAACATCGTTTTGATCTCGATCCATAACTGAATTCAATCACAATTCATAAAACAATCACCTTTTAATTTTGTTTTTAATCCTGTTTTTGTTCGGTTTTTTTAATCACTGAAAATTCAAAAATAACCTCTCAAATCACATAAAATCACAAATGTTTGTTCACCGTTTGATTTCTCATAGTTAATTACATAATCCTCTCAAGTTTCGTGTTCTAATTCGATCTGGATCAAAAGTTCAGATTTTGAGTTGTTGGCGCTAAAATTTGGGATTTGATTCTGTTGTGTTATAAGTTGAAGTGTGTTAATTGGATCGTTGCTAAGGTGAAAACAAACTGTTTGCAAGTGGTTTCATGTTCCAATTCTTAGAAAATCAAAAGATATTGAAGTTTTAAAAATCGTCAATGGAGTTGTTCATGTTCAGAGGTTGAAGATGACATTGTAAAGCTAAAACGATCTTATTTAGATCGTTTCAGTTTTTCTTTCCTTGGTACTTACATTTCAGTGTTGTGGCTTGTAAAACGATTCAAATTAGATCGTTTTGACAAGTGTGGTTGTGGTGTGAAGAGTTGATTGTGGTTAACTGATCCTTTGGATTGGTTTTGGTCAATTCAGTTTCTTGAAAATAATCAAGTTTTGGTGAAATTTTGTGAAGAAATCCAAAACGATCTCTTTTAGATCGTTTCAGACTTTGAAAAACCAAAACGATCCCTTTTAGATCGTTTCAGTTTTGGTGAATCCAAAACAATCTCTTTTAGATCGTTTCATCTTTCACTCAAACAAATTCCTGGTTTGATTACTTCTTGGGTAACTGATCTTTGTGTTTGGTTTTGCTCAATTCATTCCATTACATTTCATACCAAAACTCTGTCCAAATTTATTCAGAATACTTAGAACTTTCATTCAAAATTCAATTTAGATCGTTTCATTTCCAATCAAAATTTAGATCGTTTCAATTCCTTTATCAATTTAGATCGTTTTTCTATCTTTCCAACTTTAGATCGTTTCATTCTATCTCATTTTAGATCGTTTCATATTTTTTTTTCAAAAATCAATTCAATTCTTAAATCAATTTCTAATGGCTACTCGTGAAGCGTTGGCTCTGGGTACTGATACAAGACCTCCAGTTCTTTATCGTGGTAACTATGGACTTTGGAAGAAAAGGTACATGGATTATGTGGAACGTTAGACTAATGGTCACATGCTTAAGGATTCAATCATGAATGGACTTGCTATGCATCGTCATCCTACTACCGGTGCTATTTTGACTCCTGATCTTTTGAATGCTGAACAAAGAGATCGTACTGCTGCTGACAACAGAGCTAGGTCATGCTTGTACCAAGCACTTCCTGATGAGATCTATGGCTCAGTTGATTCTTATGACATAGCAAAGGAGATTTGGGATGAAGTTGCTAGACAAATGGAAGGTGTTGATGTAACCTCAACAATCCGACTGACAAATGTCTTAACTGAGTTTGACAATTTTCAGAAATCACCAAATGAATCTCTCGACTCCGTGTACTACAAATTTTGCAATGTGATCAATGAACTGAGAAAGAACAAGGTCAAGAAATCTGAAATTGAGCTGAACATCAAATTTATCAAAGCACTTGGTCCCGAGTGGGAAGATTATGGAACTCAAATCAAGCAACATCAAGATTTGACCAAATTCACCATTCATACTCTTTATGAATCTTTCAAGTTGAATGAGCATCAAGTTCTAAGCAAATATTCATTCAACAAAGTGCCAGAAGTTGTATCTACTGATCCTTTGGCATTGGTTGTTGAAAGAAAGGTTTCTGAGGCTCTTAAAAGACAAATGACTGTTGTTTCTTCGTCTGATGAGGAGGGAGAAGATTTCTTGGCTCCAAGAGATGGTGTTCTTGATGAATTCTACCAAGCTCTTGCCGCTGTGACTAAGCATTTCAAGAAAAAGTATTTCAAAGCAAGGCCAACTAACAACAATCTTCGTACTTCATCAACAAGTGCATTTCCAAAGAAGGAACAATATCATCACAAGAGTTTTGAACAAGGTGAAACAAGTGGTTCCAAGAATGGAGATAAGAAAGCAGAAAATGAGAAACAAATCGTGGAGAAAGGAAAAACATCTGACAAAAAGTGTAACAACTGTGGAGTTCCTGGTCATTTTGCTATGGATTGCAAGTGGCCTCGCAAGAAGAATTATGAATACTACAAGCAGAAGATGCTCTTGGCAAAGCAAATTGAAGCCGGTCAAGCCTTGATTGCTGAAGATGACAAGTGGCTTTTGCTGACTGATGATGAAGATGAAGAGCTGTCTGCAAATGTATGTTTCATGGCAAGGTTGAGCAAAGACAAAGTATTGGAGACTGACAGCATTGACGAGGAATATCCCGATGATGAGGTAAATCTCGACTCTACTTTTTCATCAATTAAGGATAAAGAGTCTTGTAGAATTGCCTTATCAAACTTGACGAATCATTACACTTCTTTAGCCAACAAAAACAAGAAATTGAAAAATAGCATTTTATTTTCAAAAAGGGAGTACACCAAACTTCTTGAAGAAAATTCTAAACTAGTTTTTGAGTATGATGCTATGAAACAAGAATTTCAAAATTATAAAGAACAAATGTTGGTTAAAGAATGTGAGATGAATGCGTCTCCTGATTTTAAGTTATTGGAAAAGTGCCATAATTTAGAAAAGACCATTCTTGATCTTGAAAATGCCAATCAAGATCTTGAAGTTCAAAAGACCAATGAATGGCTTCGGGCAAATGCAAGACAAATGGATGTTGATGTTCTGAATAAGAAGCTTCAAGAAGCTACACCAAAAACAATTGAACTCGAAAGAAGAGTTTCTGATTTAAATCATAATTGTTTTTTAAAAGGCATTGAGATTGAAAACCTTGAAAGACAAATTGAGGAACATAAAAAGAATATACTTTTCTATCAAGAAAAATTGTACAAAGTTGAACAAAATCCTCTTTTGGATTTCACTGCCTATTTCAATAAATCAAAAATTGATAGATCGAAACTTCTTCTTGGGTTGGGTTTTGAGAATATCACTCCATTGCAAAAAGCAAAAGAAGAAATTATACCTTTGTATGATGAGAAATTTTTGAGACTTGGTATGGTACAACAATTCATTCGTCCTTTGAATGACGAATTTGAGACTGATGAAGTTGAGAAGATTCAAAAGAATAAACTTTCGGTTAATTATGATGCTATCAATACTTCTTATGAAACGAAAAATTCAACAATCTTTGAATTAGAAGAGATTGCGTCTAATTTTCAAAACCAAGAATTTGTCATTTCTCCACCAAAACCAACTAAATTGTATACTCCATCCACATTTTTGGAAAAACAAATAGAAGGTTTACAACAAACAGTGGAATCTCAACAAAAACTCATTCATAATCTACAGTCTCAAAGTCCGAATTCGAAGAATGAATCAGTTGTTGTTGATATCAAGAAAGTTTGTGTGAATGTTTCTACCCAAACTGATTTCAGTATCTTAGTAGACCATTTCACTCAGAATACTTGTGATTTATCTACAAGTTCATCCACACAGACAGTGACTGACTGTTTTGCATGTACTTGTCAAACTACTGCTAGTTCTTTAGCTGCAAATTATCTACAATCTGATTTATTTGATGAAGATCTTGCACATAACCTAGTTTTGATATGGTACTTTTATAGATTTTTCACATGCGAAAATCTTGATGAGCTAGTTGTTCACCCTAAGCTTTGTGCTAGTATAGGTGTTGATACTTCTACTCAATTTTCTTGTGAAACCAAGGATGTTTCAGTCCAAGTCGACCTTATTCCTGAGACTACCCGTGGTATGATGTTGGACAACAAGATTCCTGATATTTCTACATTTTCGAATGAATTCACCAAAGATGATTTTGATAAATTCATGGAGGGAGAATATGTTTTTGACTCAGAAACTGAGAAAAAGATTGAATCTATCAAAATCATAAATTTTCAAAAAGAAATTAAAGGAGAATCAAAAAACTAAAATCAGTGTCCAAAGCTCCAACATCATATTACTTCCAAGAACGAGTTAAACCCAAACTTGACAAGGCTGAACAAAAGAGTTCTACCCCTTCTGTCAAGACTGAACAAAAGAGTCCTAATCCTCCAAAACCTAACAAACATGTTAAAAAGAAACAAGCTGAAACCTTACCAAAACCAAGGTAACACAAAGTGAAACTTCCAAATGACAATCCAAATGCTTCTTTGTCTAACTCTCAATCTAGTTCAATTTCTAAAGTGCCTAAGTCTAGCTCCGTTTTGCTAACTAGGGATACTTTAAATGGTGTAACTAGATATAGGGATAGATATGGATGGTTTTCAATTGCCAAACCTAAGAAGCAAGAAGTTTCCTCAACCCCAAAAGAGACAAAAAAGATGAATAAGTTTAAAACCCCTCATTTTAATCTTCTTAGTGTCAATTCAACAGGTGAAAAGACCAAATGGGTTCCTAAGTCATTAGAACCTAAGATCAATTTTAAGCAATTGTCTGTTGAGGAAAAGAAGAAGAGGAGGAGGAGAAAGAGTGTTCGTAACAGAAAAAAAAGAGTTTCTGTTGATTTAAACAATTCATCTTTAGTGAACAATGTTAATAAATCCAAGGCTATGCCTTGTGGGGCTGTAAACAATGATAATGGTCATGCTTGTTTGAATGCTGTTAAACATGTTACTTTTAATTCAAATGTGAATGTGCGTACTTTTTATACGAATGTGATTATTGATGGTGTGCTTGTTAATGCTCATATTGATTCTAAAGCATGTTTGTATGCATATCCTAAGTTATACTCCCTGCCTGTGTTAACTAACCACAAAGGACCCGTCTTTAAGTGGGTACCTAAAGTCGGTTAAAATTTTTGATTGCAGGAAATAACCATCTGTGTATGGATACTCGATTCCGGGTGTTCAAAACACATGACTGGCAATAAATCATTGCTCAATAATTTTGTTGAAAGGTTCATGGGAACTGTTTGTTTCGGAAACAACAATTTCGCTCCAATTCTTGGTTATGGAGATATTGAAAGAAACGGGATTGTCATTAAGAAAGTCCATTATGTTGAAGGTCTGAGTCATAACTTGTTCAGTGTTGGACAGTTCTGTGACAACAACCTTCAAGTTCTTTTTCGACAATCTCTGTGTAAAGTTGAAACTCTTGATGGAATTGATATCCTATGCGGAGATCGTGATGAGAATCTTTTCACAGTTAATCTTGATGATAACCAACCAACTGATAATATCTGTCTTGTTTCAAAAGCTACTTCGAAAAATTCTTGGTTGTGGCATAGAAGGCTTTCTCACTTGAATTATCAAACCATCAATGCTTTAGTCAACAAGCAACTTGTTGAAGGCTTGCCTAACTACAAGTATGAGAGGGAGCATGTCTGTCCTTCTTGTGCAGTTGGGAAGATCAAGAGAACTTCTCATAAACCAAAGAAAATTCCACATACTTTGGCACCTCTTCATTTGCTTCACATGGATCTTTGTGGGCCTATGAAAGTACAAAGCAAAAACAGGAAGAGATATATTCTGGTTATCGTTGATGATTATTCAAGATACACTTGGGTCAAGTTTCTTGCTTCAAAAGATGAAACAACTCAAATTTTGATCGATTTCATCAATTCTACTCAAGTGAATCTTCAACTTCCAGTTCGCTATATCCGTTCGGATAACGGTACTGAGTTCAAAAATGCCATCTTCGATGAATTTTGCAAATCAAAAGGCATTACTCACCAATTCTCTGCTGTCCGTACCCCGCAACAAAATGGTGTCGTTGAAAGGGGAAACCGTACGCTGGTGGAAACAGCAAGGACAATGCTTGCTTATTCCAAGTTACCATCAAATATGTGGGCTGAAGCTGTTGACACTGCCTGTCACACTCAAAATCGGTCCATCATCAATCAGCGTCATGAGAAGACTCCTTATGAGGTTATTAACAAACGCAAACCCAACATCAATTACTTCCATATTTTTGGGTGTGTCTGTTATACCTTGAATGATCGGGAAAATGTTGGAAAGTTTGAAAGGAAAGGTGACGAAGGTTACTTTGTTGGTTACTCAAAGACATCGATTGCATATCGCATCTTTAATCGTCGAACAAACACGATTCAAGAAACCATGAATGTCTGGTTTGACGAGATGTCTGGCATGATATTTGAACAAGAAAGTTTGCTACCAACAATTAGTGATCCAAGTACTTCAAGTGCTTCCTCAAAGACGTCTACCTTAGCTTCAAAGTTCAAGAAATATCCAACTCCAACAACTGAAGAGCTAGATATTCTTTTCGAAGAATTCTACAATACAAAACCGATTCAAGAAAAGGAACCTCAAGTCATCAATGAACCGATTCCGAACAATGATCCTATTCAAACAAATGAACCAGTTCCTGACAACAATCGTGAATCATCTTCAAATTCTGCAGAGCAAGAAGAATCATCTCCAAGTGATATTTATTCCCAAAAGAATGTTCAAGAACAACCTTCTCAAATCACCCAAACAACAAATCCATCAAATACTCCAAATGTGTATGTACCACTGGATTTTGATCATCCAAATTTTGAGGAAAGAGTTCTTCCGAGCTATGATTCCATTTCTCAACAGAACTCTGGATTTAATGATGATAATGTTGACATTCATCAACAAGATCCTCTTCCTCATGACAACAAGTGGTCACGTATGCGCAAAGATCATCCTACAGAACAGATCATCGAAGATCCACAAGCTGGTGTTTCTACCCGTACTACAGTCAATGAGTGTCTTGTTGCACTTTCACTGAGTAACATCGAACCCAAAACAGTCTCTGAAGCTCTTTGTAATCCAGAGTGGGTTAAAGCAATGCAAGATGAATTAGCTCAGTTTGAGAGACTGAAGGTATGGAGATTGGTTCCAAATCCAAGGAAAGAAGAACCAATTCGCACCAAGTGGATTTTCAAGAACAAGAAGGATGAAAATGGAGTTGTAGTAAGGAACAAAGCTAGATTGGTTGCAAAGGGTTACTGCCAACAACCTGGTGTGGATTTCGACGAAACTTTCGCCCCTGTTGCAAGAATGGAGGCCATTTGTATATTCTTAGCTTATGCCGCATTCAGAAACTTCACAGTGTTTCAAATAGACAGCGTTCTTGAATGGAGAACTCAAAGAAGAAGTTTACGTGGAGCAACCTGAAGGTTTTGTTGATCCTAAGAAGCCAAACCATGTCTACAAGTTAGACAAGGCTCTCTATGGTTTGAAGCAAGCACCCCGGTCATGGTATGATTCCTTAACTACTTTCTTACTCAAAGGAGGCTTTACCAAAGGCACTATTGACCCTACCCTGTTTATTCGTAAGCAAGGTAAGCATGTTTTACTTGTCCAAATATATGTTGATGACATTATTTTTGGGTCAACCAGTCAAACTTTTTGCCGAAACTTTTCATCTCTAATGGTCAATCATTTTGAAATGAGCATGATTGGGGAAATGAATTACTTTTTGGGTTTACAAATCAAACAATTACCAACTGGTATTTTTATATCACAAGGTAAGTATATAAAGGAAATGTTGAAAAAGTTTTATATGACTACATGTTCTTCAATTTCAACCCCAATGGCTGCTCATACAAACATTAATGTTGATAGAAATGGGAAACCATTTGACCAAAAGAGGTATAGAAGCATGATTGGTTCGTTGTTGTATCTTACAGCATCTCGCCCAGATATAATGTTTGCATCATGTATGTGTGCTAGGTATCAAGCCGCTCTGACTGATTTACATTACCAAGCTGTGAAACGAATTTTTCGTTATCTGAAGGGTACACCTAATCTTGGTCTTTGGTATCCAAGGGATACTAGATTCAATTTAACTGCCTATTCAGATGCAGATCATGCAGGTTGTAAGCTTGATCGCAAGAGCACATCTAGTACTTTACAATTCTTAGGGGATAAGATTGTAAGTTGGTCATCCAAGAAGCAAAAGTGTGTATCACTGTCAACAGCGGAGGCTGAATATGTGGCTGCTGCTAGTTGCTGTGCTCAAGTGTTATGGATGAAGACACAGCTTACCGATTATGGTCTGAAATATGATTGTGTCCCTATCTATTGTGATTCACAAAGTGCCATTGCAATTGCTGTCAACTCAGTCAACCACTCACGCTCAAAGCACATTGATGTGAGAAATCATTTTCTTAAAGATCATGTTGAGAAAGGTGACATCTAACTCTACTTCGTGGGAACTGACTACCAACTCGCTGATTTGTTCACAAAACCACTAGACGAAAAGAGGTTTAATTTCTTAATCTCTAAACTTGATATGCTAAATCTTGATTCTTGATTCACTTTACCATGGAAGGAATTCTTGATTCATTTTTCTAAAATTATAAAAAGTTGAAAAACAAAAATCAAATACAAAAATATAAAATTTTGAAAAAATAACAAAAAGATTTTCTTTATTTTTTTTTAAAGTGGCTTACATATGCTATGTATGTAACCCGGGCTTCATACTTTTATTTATATCTTTGTGGTTTACATATACTCTGTATGTAACCCATGCTTAAATGATGTATTTATTACTTTGTGGCTTATGCACACTCGGTGTATAACCCGTGCTTATTTGTGTTATTTATTTCATAATGGCTTGCATATACTCTGTATGCAACCCCGTTTTAAAAAGAAAAAAATATTTATGGTTCAAAGTTGGAATTAATTCATGTTGTTATACATATAAATTGATATTAGATAACGCGGAATTAAATGCCTTTGTGTACTTCCAAGTGGTCTTATATGAATGTATATGTGTAATATATTGGATTTTCATCATGATAAACTGAGTATCACAAGATGTTAATTGCAATTTTGTTGCACCTGTTTCAAAAACTCTCAATTGTTGATATGAGAAGCAAAGGATTGAACGCCTTTGTGTACTCCTGAGTTGTCTCATCTTGAACAATTGATTGAGTTCACTTTTCATAAACCCTGTTTTGATTTCACACAAATCATTTTTGCTCCACCTTTTCTATGAAAATCTTTTTGATCTATCTTTGCATAGATTAAGGGGGAGTTTGTGATTTCAATTCTCTTTCAAACTTCAAATGTGTTGTTTAAACATTTTTTTTCACATTTGATGATTTTTTCAAAACATTTGCTTCAAAGGAAGTTCGGTGTTTAGTTTGCACATGAGCGACTAGGTTTTTTCTCAAAATTCTACTCCATGAATTTCATCATTGCCGATGAGTTCTAACCTCGGAGTTTTCACTTCTTTCAGTAGATAGTGACGGTATTTTTGAGTGATGATGAATCGTGCAACTAAGTTGGAGGGAGTACAGTCGAAAAGTGAGAGGTTATGGTAATAATGTTGTGAGAAAAGGGTTAAAAGACTTGATACCCTTCTCTAAAATTCTCAAATCGCCAGGTAAAACACATTTCTATCGGATGTCATTTGTTGATATCTCGGTATTGAAGAAGCCTTCATGGACCCAGGGAAGCGATGCACATCTTTACCTAACCACTCAAGTGTTTCTTAACAAATGCTTGTTTTATTTCTCACGGAGATTTTCTCATTTCTATTGACTCTTTATTTGGAAGAAGTTAATATTGAAAAAGGGTGACACTCTGCTCCAGTCCCCGACTTCATTTGATCACTTTGTGTCTAGAGCTCTCGTGATTGATCATTAATTTGATCGTTATTCATTCTTTAGGACACATTTGCGTCATATCTTTGTGATATACATGCTTATCTTTGTGATATAGCCGGAACATTTGTAGTGATATCTTGATTGATATTTCACGATGATCAAATGGAAATCCTACCATTGCTAACATCATTTCCAGTTTTGAACGTAGGTCTCATAATTGCATTTGTGTAATTATTGAGTTAACAAGAAGTCTATTGTGACCTTGGATTTTTTTTCCTAAAAAGTCTTTAAGGATAGTAGAACATGGTTATCGAACGCTTAGGTGACACTAACCATGGTTTACATTCTTTGAAGCAATCTTGAGGTTGGGAAGCCAAAAGACCAAACTATGTTAGAGGTTTGCTTTGTGCATTTCTCGATGATACATAGGCAATCCGATAAATGGTATACATTTCTTTCGGTCATTTCATTAATCCTTTCGATTTTTAAATGCAAACGGATCATTCTTATCCGGTTTCTTTTCTCATCACCCCAACACATAAAACACCAACACCATAATAAAATGCTTATACCAACAACTTCAACCTTACATTTTAGTCACCCATAGGGTTAGATGAGTTGTTAGTTCATATATCTTTGTGTAAACACCATTGAGCTATGGTTCTTTTGATTTCTTTTGACATTCTATTCAATCAGTGTTTGCATAATGACATTGGTTCCCAACATTGTCATTATGAGGGGGAGAAAATAGTAATAGTATGATTGATTTTTGATTGGGGAAGAAATTAGAATGATTTTAAGGATAAGAAGATCAAGATCAATAATGAAAGAATGCTCACTCAAGATGTTACAAAAAGTTCAAAAATGCTCCAACCAAAGACTGTGATTACTCATGAATTGAGGAGGAGCATGTTTACTTTCATAAAAGAATTTCCAAAACCTTATTGAAATGTTTACTCACAAAAGTGTTCAAGACGATGTGACAAAGATCAAAGCTTCAAAGGACAAAAGGCTGACGATTCAAGACAAAAGAAGAAAAGCTTCAAAAAGAGTCTTCATCAAATTAAAGATCTTCAAGTCATACAACAACACTTTACCAAAAGCTACATTGCACACATCAAGGGGGAGAGTACATATTTCTGAAAATTCATTCCAAGACTTCAAAGAAAAGACTTCAAGATTCGAAGATTGAAGAATTCAAGACAAGTTCATACCTTCCGCATTTCAAAAGACAACTCTGATCTGTGATTCAACAATCCTCGAAGATTTAATACACACACACTCATCATTCTCTGTTCAAAAAGAACATTGAGAATCAACAAATGATTTAACTTCAAGAAGTCCAAGACCAAGACTGAATCAAGTTCTCCAAAGACAATGAGAAAGCTTTGAAGACTTGTTTCAACACACCAATTGTCTTCACCACCGGGCTCATCAAATTCATTCCTACAAGACAAAACAACACGTACTTTAGACTTTACAATATATCACTAAGGGGGAGAATGTTAGAAATCCAAAAATAGTGATACATTGTAATTTAAGTAATGGACTTACTTGTTGTTAAGTCATGTGTTGATGATTTCTAAGGTTGAGGGGCTAATTGTGATAATTAGCATAGTTGGTTAGTCTAGACTATAAATAGCCCTCAATTCCTTAGAAATCATAACCTTGGCATAACTCTTGACAAAAAAACCTGATCATTACACCTGAATAACACACACTTGATACCAATTCTCTCTCAACACACACACAAACACCAAGAACACACACACACACACTAAACCGCCATTGTTGATGTGAATTCGAGTGATAAAATCGTGTTGTTACAAACCTAAACTACTTCAAGTTCCTCATCATAGTCAACTGGATTGACAATGTGAGTTTCTTCAAATGAAGGCATGTCTTGAAGAACTAGAGAGGTTTGAACTGGTTCTGATGTTGTTGTGGCACGTACATCTGATCTTATCACCAGTTTATGTGGTAGATTGAAACTGATGGAGGGATAGAATGAAGTGTCACTGGAGCTTTTCTTTTGTGCAACAGGTTCCAAGTCTTGGTGACTGGAAACATCTTTTCGTGCAATGACTGATTGATGAACTTGATCAGATACACCAAAATCGACTGGGACAACTGGAGATAAAGTAAGGCTTGGTCTTTTATTGATTACTTCATTTTATTCATCGAATGTGACATGAATTGTCTCATGTACCTTTTGGTCTATAATTATAAACTCTATAAGCTTTTCTAATATCTGAATATCCCACAAAGACACCCTCGTCAGCCTTTGCATCAAACTTTCCCAACTGACTAGAATCTTTTAAGATATAAATTGGACAACCAAATACATGGAAATATCCAATATTTGGTTTACAATTCCGGAGGACTTCATAGGCAGGCTTCCTATGTCTCTTGACATAAACTAACCGATTTTGGGTAAGGCAAGCAGTTACCACAGCTTCAGCCCAAAAACTGTTGGGAAGACCTGATTTAGATAACATACTTCTTGCAGCTTTAATCAAAGTGCGATTCTTTCTTTCAACCACACCATTTTGCTCTGGCGAACGAGCTGAAGAGAAGTTCTGAGAAATGTCAGTGTCATTGCAAAATGACTCAAGTTCTTAATTTTGAAATTCTGTGCCATTATCACCTCGCAACTGACACACTTTCTTGGTATACTTGAGTTTAATTTTCTTGATGAGAGAGATGATTTCACCAGGTGCATCACTTTTTGATCTAATGAATACCATCCAACAAAATCGGGTGTATTCATTAACAACAACTAAAGTGTATCGCTTAGCAGCTTTAGTTTGAACATTCACTGGACCAAAGAGATCCATATGAAGCATGTGAAGAGGTTCAGTGATGCTGAAGTTTTGCCTGGTCTTGAAACTGGCTCTTTTCTGCTTGCCCATCTCACACCCTGGACATGGCTTTTCCCTTTTAAAAGAAATTGGAGGTATCCCATCTGCCAGTTGTTTTCGAGACAACTTATTTATATTTTTAAAATTTAGATGGGATAATCTTTTGTGCCATAGCCAGTTGGTGTCCTTATCAGCTTTGACATAGAAACAATGCTCTTTCAGAGCTGGTTCCATGTCCATGATGTACACATTTCCCTTTCTTGGTGCAATCATCACCATTTTCCAATCCTTGTTAAATCTGGTGGATTGAGGATAAAACAGCTGCCATCTGGAGATCACCAGATTTCCAGGCAGTTTCTTGAGCATCGATGGTTTTTGAAAATGCATCATAATTTTTACCAGATGCTTGCACTCAAGATTTGATAACCATGTGTTCCTTTTCAAGATCATATTTCAATTTTTGGTTATCTCTTTCAAATGCCTCATTTTTCAAATATGACTCTTTGAGAGCCAACTGGACACTTTGCAAATCATTCAATTGAGGTTTCAAATTATTTAGCTCAGTTAAAACAGTTTCAAGATATCTTTCACAATCAGTTCTCATTGTTTCAACAAAATGTAAGTCATCATTAAGTGATTCAGCAATGTCCAATTTTGATTCTGTATCCATCTCATCATCATAATCCCTTACCTTCTTTAAAATGATGTCCACCCATCTTCCAGAGATAACATCATCTTTCACCATCGGTTGTTGATTTTCCAGAGCCATAAAACACACATCCCTGATCTTTTCGTCATCATCAGATGAGTCATCAGAGAGTTCCCAATTTCCTTTAGTTTGAGCCATCATGCATTTGTTCTTTTCTTTTTCTTTTTCTTGTTCAAGTGACATGAGGGCAATCTGGGCCTTTAGCTTTTTATATTTGGCTTTATAATCATCAGATTTAACAAAACTTGGGACAGCGGAACCAGTTTGATTGTTCAACTGACTAGATCTGCATTCCTTCATGAAGTGACCTTTCTTACCACACTTGTAGTAGGTAAGATTGGCTTTATCTAGAGAGTTGGAGTTGGAAGCATTATTGGACCCAGTAAATCTATTAGATTTATGCTTAAACCTATTAAAGGTTTTAGCAATCATGGCGACCAGATCATCATCGTCATTTTCATCACAACCATCACTGAGATCAGTGGTCAGGCCAGAGTTCAAGAAGTTGTTTAACATCTCCTTCATAGAATATGGCAGGACATTCTCAGCAGACATTAAAGCAGCACAAGGTTGCCTAGTGAAGCTGGCGACCTTGGAACTCTAAGCATGGTTTAAAGCATCTTGCTCAGCTAGTAATCTTGCAACATTATTATCTTCAGTGAATTTGAAGGCTCCATAGAGAGATGCAAGAGTATGGCTATGCAAGGTCTTTTCTTCTCTTAGGACAAGAACCATGTGTGCCCATTTGGATGGTAAAATATCACAAAACTTTTCAAGAAGAATATCCTTATCCTTCTCTACACCCAAGCTTCTCAGTTGGTTAATGAGGCTAGTAAATCTGGTGTAGGTACCAGTTAAACTTTCATTGGGAAGAGCAAAGAAGGATTCATAATTTTTGTTTAAAGCAACCTTCCTGGTGGCAATGGTGTCATTTCCTCCTTCAAACTGGAGAACTAATTCATCCCACATTAACTTGGCACTAGGGAACAACACAAGTGTTGGAATTAGTTCCTTAGGGGCAGCAGCAAGGATCATGTTTTTCAGTTTGGTATCAAGGTCAACCAGTCTGCGATCCTCATCAGACCAATGTTCTTCTGCTTTCTCCCTAGTACCTCTTCTCCCAGTTGGGTCTAGAAGAGGACTTACCCCACTGGATATGGGTATATATGGTCCATCCTTGAGGATTTTCAACATATACCTTTCTGTCCTACCAAAATGCAAGAGCATTCTTGCTTTCCATGTACCAAAAGTCTCACTGCTCCCATAGAACTTGGGAACATGAGTGTTAGAATAACATACATGGACGTGGCTGGCTCCAGGTGTAGGAAGAGGAGGAGGGTTAGTATTTAAAGGAGTAATAGGTATAGTGTTATTGGGATTAGTTTCATTTTGAGGACCAGAACCATTATCATCTTCAGTAGACATCTAAGTAGACCTAGGTTATAGAATTGATACAATTCAACCTGCCCGCTCTGATACCACTTGTAAGTCCCAACTATTACTAGATGAGTACTGAAGACACCTCTATGTCGATGGTAAGTTTACTTTGCAACACGTTCACTGTATCTGGACGTGACCAGTTCCAGTGAAAAGTGTACCAGGTTAACTGGAAGTTACTTATTAAGGTGACAATACAAATTAGTAAATACGAAGCAATAATGTAAAGTATAAGTAAAGTAAATTGGTGAGACAATATGTAATTTTTTAAGTGTATTTTATTTATAGATTGTTAAATAATATACAAGGTTGTTGCAAAACCAAGATAATACACGCATGCAAATATCCTAACAACCTATGAAATACAGTTGATCTATACTTGGAAATTCTCTTATACAATCGAAACACTTAGAGTTGTGAAATGTTCCTTTTAGCTATTGAGAGAATATTGCACAAGTTCACCAACAATATTGCAGGTATATGTGTTTTTGCAAAGTTATGAAATTGCTTGTGCAAGGACCTCTATTTATAGTCGAAGGTTGGGATCTCAACTTCAACGTACAAATATGGTTGACAGCACACAAAAGTATTAATAAATAATTCTTTGTGTGTGTGCTAAATAAAGTAAGACAAAAGGTTACTTTATACAACCACTCTACATCTTTGCACTTTTATCCATGGACAAGATTATTGTCCGGGTAAAAGGATGTAGTGTAAAAGGTCCTCCTCGTAATCAGTGTAAACCTTGTAAGAGCATTTACACTGAATGATCTCCAGTTGATTTATCTGATCAGAAAGTCAACTGGGCTTCGCTGCCATTACCTTTCTCTTTCTTCCACTTGTTGTCTTCGACTTCAACTGGAATGTCTTCAGATGTTATTCTTCAGATCTCAACTGGAGGAAGTCATCAGTTGCATAAACTGGACTTCAAATATTTCGGACAATTCTTCAATCTCTCCAGATGCAACGGGAGAGTTCCAGTTTTCAGCAAAACTGGACCTAACAGGAAAGATGTGGAGAAAGTGCTTACAAAGTGGAGCTGCTTGGAGATACCTCAGTCTCAAGTACATTTAATGTTGGTGATCTGATGCCATACCTAGAGGATGATTATCTTGAGGACTTGAGGATAAGTCCAAATTTAAAAGGGGAGGATGATACGAAATTGCCCCTGAGTTACCCTGAACTCAGTTCAGACTGAGTCAACTTGGACTCAGCTCAGGCCATGATAATGATTCCCCTGATGGTACACTTTTGGAAGATGATTGGTGATCCTATCTGCCCCCTAGGATTCACCTTACTTATGTGGGAAGACTGAAATGTGGGGGAAGTTTGAAGATCAACTCGCAAATTCGTCCAATCTGGGTCAACTTGGAAGAAGAGTCAGTTTGGGACGACCAGTCTTGGGCAGAGTCAGCTTGGAACTGAATCAGCTTTGAATTTTCAAACACTTATTCTGTTTTGATGCTTTCAATAACCAGGCCAAATCACGTGCTTAGCACGTGTGTGTGGCTGTTCTAGATGATTCTGAATAAGGATAAGAATTCAGTTGTGTGTTTTTGTCTTGTTTTGGTGACACCTGATCATGGGAGATGAAGAATACAAGTAGGGACCAGAGAGAGAACCTCCACTACCGACTACAGATTATGTTCTCTATTCTTATTGGTTGATTTATAACAACCTTGTACTAGTTGTCTACGTAAAATATTCCTTGTCTTTTTTATTTCATCTATAAATAGAGGATGCCTTTTATTGTAAAAATCAGAGTGTGTTTATGAAAGTTTGATAAAGTTGAATTCTATTCATTTTAAAAATCTTTTTTACCTTTATGAATCTTTCATCTTGGTGGTTTGAAGTAGTCCCTTTATCAGTCAGTAATCTTGGTGGCTTTGCCTTTATAGATTATTGTGGTGAGATCTTAAAAATCTTCAATACTTTTATCTGTATTTATGGTGGCTCAACCTTTATCAAATATAGTGGTGGTTTTGGAGTGTTTCTGGTATTTGACTCTGGTGGTTCAGTCCTTTACGAGTCAAGTATTATATCTTACCTATCCTTGTCTAGGTCTATTTTTGATTATCTTTTCATTTAGATAATAGAAATGGGTTATAATAGAAATCTTGTTTTAGAGAATATTCGAAGAGATAGGCAACTTAAGTCTCTTGAAAAACAAATGAGTGAAATCTTAGATGTGTTAGAAAATCATGTGAGAGAAACAAAAAAGAAAAAATGCTCGTAAGAAACTCACTGATTGCAATCCAACTTCCATGGAGATTAGACCAGTCCCTGGTTCTTTTAAAAAGATAAAAGTTGAGGTTGATATTGAACAAGAGCCTATTTATGATAAAGAAGAAATGTTTGATATTGATGATGACTTTTTGCTATTCAAGAGAACTGATCATTCACTTGAAATGATTGAAGTTCAACAAGAAGATGATATTTTTCAGCCATGTGTTTATGAAAATGATGGCGAAGAAGTAAAGGAAGCTGACCTTGATGATTTCTTGATGATTCGGAATGCTAATCATCCTCATGAAGCTGTTGTTGATGAATCATGGCAAGAAAATATTTTCCAGCCTTGTTTTTGTTATGCTACTGGTGAAGAAAAGTCTATAGAAGCTGCAACTGAAGCTCCAACTGAAGAGTCAACTAACGATCCAACTGAAGCTCCAACTGAAGAGCCAACTAAAGATACAACTGATGAGTTAACTGAAGTTGAAACTAAAGATACAACTGATGAGTCAACTGAAGCTCTAACTGAAGAGCTAACTGAAGATACAACTGATGAGTTAACTGAAGTTGAAACTAAATTCAATTATCATGGTATGGGTTTTTGTGTTATTCCTATGCATACTCCTCTTTCAGTACTTGATAATAATTGTCATGATGGCCACTTGAACACTTCTTCTTTATGTGTTCGAAAAGGGCAAGTCACTCTTAATCCTTTACGGTCTCATGAAATGATTAAGGCTGAAGTGACTACATTATTTGTTCCTACTGATATGTTTAAATATGATAAGACCATCGTGTGGGCTGAAATGTCGAGTTTGTTAAAAACTTTAAGGTCTGATTTTCCGGGTAATCATCAACAATTCAAATTGAAGTCTAGAGCTGAATTGATAAATGAGTTTAAAGAAGGTTTACAAACAGTTGCTTATGCACATGTTCTTTGTGAAGAAAGGAAGTATGTTGAAATGCCTAGTTTTGTTACTCTAAATAATGAATTGCATGATACTGATGCATTCTTCAAGGCTGATTTTAAGCAACAATTCATATTTAAGTCTAGAATAGAACCGTCAAATATATTTATGGAAGGTTATGTGTTGTTAATTATGTTTGAGGGTAGAAAGAATGTTGAAAGTTCCTACTTGGAGGCTGATTTGTTAGCTGATTTTAGAACCAATCAGCAACCCTTTTCATTTGATCTAGTAGCTGGTGGGAAGGTTAAATGTAAAAGGAAGACTAAGGTCGAAAATGAATTATTTGTTAGTCTATTTGAGTATAGAAAAGGGTTAGAAGATGATACTTTTGTTTATTCTCATTTTATGAGAAGGTTTGATGAAATGTTATACTCATTAAGGCATCGGAAATCTGATTTGTTGGCTGATCCTAAAGTCAAACAGCAACACTTATTTGAACTTAGAGCTGATTGGGAGGTTAAGTGCAAGGTGAAATTGAAGTTATATGTGTCTGGTCTTATAAGGGCTAATGAGAAGCAAGTCGGGAATGAGTATAGGGTTGATTATAAGATCAAATGTAACTTGAAAAGCAATCTGGTTGTTGTGTACTGGAAGTTGTTCTAACTTTCCAATTCTAATTTTTCTTACTTTGAGAAGGCGTGATTTGTATGTTTGGTTAGAGAAGTGTAATCTCATGGTAAACGTGCTCATCGTTACTAGTATTAAAGAAAATAATCTAGTCTTGTTGATGTTTCAAAGTTTGATCGAGTTTCATATCTGTTGATTCTTGAATCCATAATGGATCTCGAACTTTCTCACTCTCTATCAGCAATCTTGGAACTTGATGTATTGGACTTTCTTTTTTTCAATAAAACTGAATATTCAAGCTTTGTTACCATCTGGGAATTATCAGAAGTTGGCTATGACCTGAAGATGTTCAAAAATGGAAACTCGAGACCTTACTTTAAGGACTTGAGGGCAAGTCCTCAAAAAGAGGGAGAGAATGATGCGGAAATGTCCAAGTTCATTGAACTCAAGGAAGTTTCTGAACTGAACGAAATTTTTGAAATGAAATAAATTTCTGAGCTGAAAGAAGTGTCTGAAATAAATGAAATTTCTGAACTGAAAGGATTTTCTGAGCTGAAAGAAGTTTCTGAGCTGAAAGAATTTTCTGAGCTAAAGTCTTCTGAACTGGAGGAAGGTTCTAAACTGATAACTCCATCTGAACAAACCTCATTGAAACAACTTCAACTGACCATGTTCATTAAACTGGTCATCACTAGATGTGATCAGCCACTGCTCTGATCAGAAAGCAAAACGCTTCAGAAACAAGTCTTCAGTAACTTCATTTCAGAAGTGCTACTAACCAGTTGCCAGTTACCAGTTCTCAGTCATTCACTTCAGTGGCCGATTTCAATTTGAGTTTCAGAAATAACTTGTCTCAACAAGTATCCATCAGTAATGAAGCGTATCATTCTTGTTTCAGTAACCTTTTTGCTAACAACTCTAGTGAAGACTCGTCAGATAAAGCTCCAGTAACTTGCTCCAGTCACGAGACTTCAGAAATGGATTTCAGATTTATTTCAGTGAAGTTATCTCAGTCACACTCCAGTGAACCATTTCAGTGGACAGCTTCAGATGATAACTCTAGTGAGTTGCTTCAGATTCACGCTGCAGATGAGTTGCTTCAGATTCACGCTCCAGATGAGTTGCTTCAGATTCACGCTCCAGATGGGATCCTTCAGATTTATGCTCCAGATGGGATCTTTCAGATTCATGCTCCAGACGGGATCCTTCAGATTCATGCTCCAGATGGGGTCCTTCAGATTCATACTCCAGTAAAGATCCTTCAGATTAGGCCACTAGATCCACTTCAGAATTTTGTCACCTAGTTACTTTCATCCAATAAGAAGCGGACACATCAGAATGTTCTAGAAGCTTATGGATAAGAATGGACATGTGGATATGGCACATTTTCTAACGGTTTGCATGTGATAAATGTGGGGACCATTTCCAATGGAATAATTCTAGAAGCTACACATGCCTTTTTTCTATTGGTTGTCTAAAAGTAGTGGTGGTCCTTGATGTCTACGGCAGCCTTTTATTTTATTTCTTAATTCTAGAAAATAGTTTACGTGACTATAAATAGGGCTTGTATTTCTCATTGTAAGGAGATTTTGTTGTTGAATAAAAATTAATAGAGTAGCCTCTATTTCTTATCCAAAATATTCATTTACCTTTATAGATCTTTGATCTTGGTGGTTTGGAGTGATCCATCTATATTTGTGGTGATTCGTCCTTTATCAAATAAGTGGTTAGATCTTAAATTTTTTTCGATTCTTTTATCTGTGTTAGTGGTGGCTAGACCTTTATCAAACATAGTGGTGGGTTTAAGTGTTTCCTTTATCCTTGATTTCGGTGGTTTGGCCTTTACGAATCTTGGTGGTGGATTTTCGTTAAAAACTTTAAATATGATAAGGCCATCGTGTGGGCTGAAATGTCGAGTTTGTTGAAAACTTTATGGGCTGATTTTCTGGGCAATCATCAACAATTCAAATTGAAGTCTAGAGCTGAATTGATAAATGAGTTTAAAGAAGGTTTACAAACAGTTGCTTATGCACATGTTCTTTGTGAAGAAAAGAAGTATGTTGAAATGCCTAGCTTTGTTACTCTAACTAATGAATTGCATGATACTGATGCATTCTTCAAGGTTGATTTTAAGCAACAATTCATATTTAAGTCTAGAATAGAACCGTCAAATATAGTTATGGAAGGTTATGTGTTGTTAATTATGTTTGAGGGTAGAAAGAATGTTGAAACTTCCTACTTGGAGGCTGATTTGTTAGCTGATTTTAGAACCAATCAGCAACCCTTTTCATTTGATCTTGAAGCCTGTGGGAAGGTTAAATGTAAAATGAAGACTAAGGTCGAAAATGAATTATTTATTAGTCTAGTTGAGTATAGAAAAGGGTTGGAAGATGATACTTTTGTTTATTCTCATTTTATGAGAGGGTTTGATGAAATGTTATACTCATTAAGGCATTGGAAATCTGATTTGTTGGCTGATCCTAAAGTCAAACAGCAACACTTATTTGATCTTAGAGTTGATTAGGAGGTTAAGTGCAAGGTGAAAATGAAGTTATATGTGTCTGGTCTAATAAGGGCTAATGAGCAGCAAGTCGGGAATGAGTATAGGGTTGATTGTAAGATCAATTGTAAGATGAAAAGCAATATGGTTGTTATGTGTACAGGAAGTTGTTCTAACTTTTCAATTATGGTTTTTTTTTCGGTAAAGGCCGTCAACCCTAGTTAGATTTTATAAATAACGAATAAAACAGGCTCTTGACAAAAATGTCAAGTTGACTTTACAACCCATGCATGATATGCACCGTTCATGATAAGAGTGACATGCCACTCCAACAAAACATAAACAACAGATAAACGACTCAGCAAATGACGCCTACATTACATTAATTAAAGACGCCAGTAAATCCCAAGACATCAAGAACTGCTCCATTCTTCTTGTCTTCTTAAATCTGCATGTTGCCAATATAAGTCTAATAGTAGATATAATATCATCTCCCACCTGCTCTACTCCTCTTCTTGTTCTTCTAAAAAGTCTCGAGTTTCTTTCTTTCCATATGTAATAAATAGACGCTACCAAAAGAAGCTTGGCTACAACCCAACGAGAAGATCTTTTCGAAGCAAAAGGAATCTGCTCACCCACAATATCATCCCATCTCCCATTATGACTGGACAACCCCGCTTTAGAACTTATACGTTGCCACACCTGTAACGAAAAAGGACATTCAAAAAACAAGTGATTATGAGAGTCGGGCTGCACTCCACAAAAGGCACATACTAAAGGAGTCGATGTCAGATCGTGTACATCCCAAGTATGCAGAATATCTTGTGTCTTCAATTTTCTCATAAACACAAGCCATAAAATGAACCCATGTTTTGGAATATAATGGTTATACCACACCAACGAATACCACTCAACCTTAGGACCTGAAGTTCGAATACTCTCCCAAACTCGAGTAACCGAAACTTCATGTAAGTTGCTGGAAAGATCTTTCCATAACACTTTATCTTGCAAAAAAGAGTTAAGGGCTGGAACATCAAGATTAGGAAACTTATTGTTCCATACAAGAGGCCACTTCCATAAATTATTCTCTATAATATCACACACTTTATCATTTAGACCAAAACCTCCTATTGTAATCATTCGATGAGTGATAGTTGCAGCAAGATGCCCATAAACACTCCAATTATCATACCAGGCTGAAGCTGTCTTCCCATCCCCAAGCTGATACCATATAAACTGTCTAATAATAGGCCGTAATTTCAAAAGTTTCCGCCAACTCCATGTCAAATTACCTTGACACGGAATTTCCCAAAAGTTCTTACCCCGTATCCTATAAGTGTGCATCCATTGAACCCAAAGTGATTCCTTCCTTGTAATCAAATTACAAACATGGGTGGTCAGGAGCGCATGGTTGAATTCCTCTAACCGACGAAGGCCCAATCCTCCCTCCTCCTTGGGTAAACAAACAACATTCCATGTAACCTTCGCCTTACCTTTTTAAAATTCTCCTTGACACCACAAGAACCCACGTTAAATCTGCTCAATATCTAACAAAGTGCTAGCAGGCAGCATAAATACCGATGACCAATAAACATGCATGGAAGACAATACTGACGAAATTAATTGGAGTCGGCCAGCAAAGGATAAAAACTTGTTTTTCCAGTCATTAACTCTTTTCTTAACTCTTTCCACCAGAATTTTGCAATCTCGAATCATTAACCTCGATGAAACAAGAGGTACCCCAAGATACTTGACCGGTAAAGTACCCTCTTCAAACGGCAAAACACCAAGAATACCTAATTTCACATGATTAAGGACGTTACAAAAAAACGCAGTGCTTTTAGGTAAACTAGGAGCTAAACCCGAAACCTGCTTAAACTCCTCAAGTGCTTCCATAATTACTTCAGCCGACCCAACATCACCTCTCATAAAGATGAACAAATCGTCAGCAAAACATAAATTAATTACCTGATGAGCTTCACAATTATGGTGGTATGAAAAAGCGTCAGATTCTCTAACTTTCTTTCTCAAAATAAGAGTAAGGATCTCCATAACCAAAGTAAATAAATACGAGGATAGAGGATCACCTTGACGAAGTCCTCTCTTACCTTTAAAGAATCCATGGAGATCTCCATTAATTTTGAGAGAAAACGAAGAAGACGTAACACACTCCATAATCCAAGAAACCATTTTATCATGAAATCCAAAGCCAACAAAAAAATATTTCTTAAAAAATCCCAATTCACAGTATCATAAGCTTTTTGAATGTCCACCTTAAGAGCACACCTAGGTGGACCCCTATCTAAATGATAATTGTGCATTAATTCCTGTGTCAAAAGTATATTATCCGAAATACTTCTTCCCGGTAGAAAAGCAGATTGATTAGAACTCACAATCTTTACGAGTGCTCCTTTAATTCTATTCGCAATAACCTTGGTTATACGTTTAAAAAGAACATTACATAAAGATATCGGTCTATAATCAGTAACTCTCAAAGCATTGGGCACCTTTGGAATAAGAGCAATAACAATATGATTTACTTCTTTTAATAGTTTACCACTATTAAAAAAGTCTTGAACAACACTGATTACCTCAGATCCCACAACATCCCAAACATTCTTGAAGAAACATGCAAAATAACCATCAGGTCTCGGTGATTTATCATCACCCATAGCGAAAATACCCTCCTTAATCTCATTCTCAGAAATCGGACTAACCATATCTAACGCATGTTCCTGTGAAAGTTTAGTAGAATAAAGATCATAAGTGTTAAGAGTACTAACCAAATCAGATTGCCCAAGAACTTGAAGATAATGGCCAAGAAAAGCCGAGATAACTTGATAACCATCACTAATCTGTCCATTCGAATCCATGATCATATCAATTCGACTTCTTGCAGCACGGGATGTTACCACCTTATGAAAAAATGAAATATTAGAATCACCAACTCGCAACCATTCCACCTTAGCTTTTTGTTTAAGAAATCTTTCCTCATCTAACACAGCCTCATTATACGCCTGCAAGAACACAGCCACTTCCAATCTAATCTGATTTATTAAATGGTTCCTGATCCAAAGCACTCTGCACTTCATCTAATTCATCCCTCAACTTAATAACCTTATCATGCAGATTGCCCTTTTCATATAATAATTTCCGTAAAGGCTTTTTAAGCGCTTTTAGTTTCCGCACAACATAATACAATGGATGGCCTATAACATTGTAAGACCAGCCTTCAGACACCACATCTTTAAACTTTACATGATGAACAAGGAGATTAGAAAATTTAAATGGCTTTGGTCGTAACTTAGTAGTCCTGGGCAGCCTAAGAACCGCAGGTGAGTGATCCAAAGTTCTATAAGGTTGAAACAAAGCAATAGCACCAGGAAAACCACTCTCAAATTGGGCATTTCCTAAAATCCAATCCAGCTTCTTCAAAAGTCCATGGTCACCATGTGGCTTTTGGTTCCATGTATATTGTAAACCCACACGATTTACATCAGAAACTTCAATGTTCATGACACACTCATTAAATTCACGCATAGAGATGTCCATAGTCGAAGTCCCACTAGCATTATCTTCAAGGCTAAGTGTAGCATTGAAATCACCCATTAAGCACCAAGGACGACTACCCACAAACAACCTATGCATAGATAAATTATTCCACAATGCTCTTCTTTGAATATATCTATTATGAGCATATATGAACGAACAAAACAACATTTTCTTATCTGCTTTAAAAACAATCTGAGTATGAATAACTTGATCAGACTGAGTTAAAACCATAAGATCAACATCATTGGGATTCCATCCAATAATAATCCGAGGGCTTTTGATACACATACACCCATTCGATGTCCAACTCCAATTATTAAACACTCTAGAACATAACTTTTCCAATTTAATAGACGAAATATGTGATTCTAAAATAGCACAAACAGACAATTGACTATCCGTAAATACCTGTCAAACCTCTTTTTGTTTCGGGGATTGGTTCATTCCCCGTATATTCCAAGCGGCGATGTTATACATTGGGAACCGTTGAATCAGGAGTGCTTGCCCCTGTGGAACCCATCTGATTCTTAACATCACTAGTCTCATCATATATATCCTCAATATCATCATCATCGCTGTCATGGACTGACGTTGACTTCTTATCCCTTCGTAGGTAGTCATCAGAAAACCCCCCAGATTCATCGGCCAAAACTGAATAAGGATTACTCGTACTAACACTTGGCTTCCTTGGATTTGGATTCTTAAGATTGTCATTAGCAAAACTCGTCCCTAGATCCTTTGAGGAATTTGAGGTCACATTTTGTCCATTAAATGTAGGTTGCGATTTCTTTTGATATATCCAGTTTGGCTTAGGTTTATTCAACTTAATACCTTGCACCTCATTACTTCCCTTTCCTTTGTTTTTCTTATGAATAACCTTGGTAAAACCGTCATCCTTGCCATTATCCGTTTTCAATACATCATTCTGTTTTTTAACTTGCAATGGACACACTTTGATATCATGACCAAAAATTTTACAGTGGCTGCAGTGAGGTGGCTCCCATTCAAGTCCAACCCCCACTACCTCTTTTGTGAAGTCGACTCCATTCAGATTCGGAATTCCAACAATCAATTCATCTTTCCATTTCTTAGTTGCTTCCAATTCTATCAGTGCCCTTGCATAAGTATGTCTTCCCCAAGAACTCAAACACATTTGACTAGTGTACGAGTCAAGCAAAACTGGTTTTCCCAATTGGGATGCAAGCATGCTCAATCCATCCTCCGTATAGGCTGCCAATGGTACATCATAGAGTTTCACCCACACCGGGACTGCAGTTAGGTCCTATTTCGTCAAACAAGCATTAGGAGACCATTCATTCAGAAATATGGGAGTCGACCTAATCATCCAAGGTCCCTTTTCTAACACCTGATTCATGCCAATTTTAGACTCGAATTGGAAAAAGAAAAATCCTGCACCATTCATCATCACTTTTTTCAACCCAAACTTCGCCCAAGCATTCTTAACATATGCTTCAACAACCAGATATGTCAAGCGATCTCCGAGAAAATAACCATACAAAGAGTTAAGAAATTTGTTATTTACCTCAACTAAAGAAGCAAGAGGAATAACCAAGTCAACACCAGCAATATCTGATGCAACATCCATTTTCCTGAAATTAACTTTCTTTTGAACCTTGTCTTTCTTCAAAATAGACGCATAAGAAAATGCTTCTGTTGGTCCTCCTTTCCTAGCCTGATTTACATCATTATTAGTATTATGAACTGAAGAAATCGGCTCCTTCAATTCAGGATTAGGGTTTATTGGAATCGTCTCATTAACCCCAGAATTATTACCTTGTTCCTTTTCGCCCTCATTCAAACCCTTATTATCAACTTTCACCTCCTCCATTGAAGGAGAATCAGTCGATTTATTAGCAGGAACCCTACCAGCCGGAGGAACCCTCACAGCAGGTTTAGGGTTAGTACCACTCATACCTTTTTTTTGAAAATTCCGAATTTTTTGTAAACTAGCAGCAACAGTACCAAGATCAATAGAATCAGCTCTCCACATAAATCATATCACCAATAAACCATGCACAACCAAGAAAAAACTAGAAAATAAACGTGAGAAGCACATAAGCAAAAACCCTAAACCTAGAAGAAACCCTAATCTGACAATTAACCGATATCGCTTAGGGTTGCAGGTACGATTCTAGGTATATTCCCGTAGGACCGATCAACCCGCAACACTAAACAATCAGGATAAGAGATCAAGAATAGAATTTCAAGTGACACAAAAACTGTGAAAACGTGTTTCAGCACGTTCCCGGATCGATTAACACGAGATCTAACAATCATAGACGTGCGGAATCCGTCTATGATTTTTTTTAGGGTTAATTAATGATTATCATGATAAACACACACGAAGATAATAAGAACAGGAGATAAACACGAAAATACTATCATTAATCATATGATTACAAGATGAATCCGTATGAAAAACATCTACAATGATTACGGATTACAATCATTGAGACGAATCGTGATAGTTTGGGCGGTATCTCAAGGTATAGATCTCTACCTCCAGAACCTAGTGAATAACTCTTTGTTGCAACTAAATCATCAACCTAAATTCGTGACCTAAGACTTATATTTATAGGCTGTACAAACAGACTGGGCTGTCAAATTCGTACAAACGGGCTGGGCCTTACTAACTTAATAGTTCTTGCGAACTTAATCTTCGTAAGACATATATGTACGAATTTCTCAGCCTTTTAGAATTATTGCATCGGACAACAAATTGTGCACTTTATGTGCTCTAACAAAAACGAAAAAAAACCCTAACTCAATCGTTCAAAAAACCCTAGGACCGAAGATAACAAGATCAAGAATGACCAGATTATATCCGAATCAAAGAGAAAAAAAACAGATTGAATTAAGGAAGAAAAAAGAAGCAGGTCGCCAAATCGCCTAGGTTAGAGAGCATTTTAGAGTTCTTAAACAAATAACATAGTTAGAAGAGTTAAAGTACTTCAATTCTGGTTTTTCTTACTTTCAGAACACGTGATTTGTATGTTTGGTTAGAGAAGTGTAATCTCATGGTAAACGTCCTCATCGTTACTAGTATTAAAGAGAATAATATGGTCTTTGTTGATGTTTCCAAGTTTGATCGAGTTTCATATCTGTTGATTCTTGAAATCCATAATGGATCTCGAACTTTCTCACTCTCTATCAGCAATCTTGGAAGTTGATGTACTAGACTTTCTTTTATTCAAGAAAACTGAATATTCAAGCTCTGTTACCATGTGGGAATTATCAGAAGTTGGCTATGACCTGAAGATGTTCAGAAATGGAAACTCGAGACCTTACTTTAAGGACTTGAGAGCAAGTCCTCAAAAAGAGGGAGAGAATGATGCGGAAATGTCCAGGTTCATTGAACTCAAGGAAGTTTCTGAAATGAAAGAAATTTCTAAGCTGAAAGAAGTGTCTGAAATAAATGAAATTTCTGAACCGAAAGGATTTTCTGAACTGAAAGAAGTTTCTGAGCTGAAAGGAATTTCTGAACTAAAAGAATTTTCTGAGCTAAAGTCTTTTGAACTGGAAGAAGGTTCTGAACTGATAACTCCATTTGAACAAACCTCATTGAAACAACTTTAACTGACCATGTTCATTAAACTGGTCATCACCGGATGTGATTAACCACTGCTCAGATCAGAAAGCAAAACACTTCAGAAACAAGTCTTCTGAAACTTCTTTCAGTTCAGAAGTTCCTTTCAGCTCAGAAACTTCTTTTAGTTCAGAAATTTCATTTATTTCAGACACTTCTTTCAGCTCAGAAATTTCTTTCACTTCAGAAACTTCCTTGAGTTCAATGAACCTGGACATTTCCGCATCAGGTAAATTACATTTCTTAAGGATTAGTTATCGAAAACCGATAAATGAACTTCTTTGAGTACACCAATCGGCTTTCAGGTCGATGCTAGAAAGGGAAAGACTTTCTGGAACCAAACTTCAATGACTGGTTTCAAGTCATTAATGAGCAGACACCGTTGTTCCGGGAGCGAATGCTACAGTTGAAGAGTTGGGTGCACATAATGCTCGGTACGATAGACATAATGAGGTTGCTTGTTTGATGTTGGGAAGCATGAATGCCAACTTTCAAAAGCAATTTGAGCATTCATTTCCATCTGATATGCTCACTGAACTCAAGTCTTTGTACAAAAAGCAAGCTGGAGTGGAGTTGATTGACCTTGTTGATCAACTTCATGACTTGGGACACGAGCTAGGAACATCAGTCAGTCCTCATGTACTGTAGTTGAAGAGGTACTCATGAGAATTTGGAAAGGTTGTACTATGCTTATCCAACTATTACAATTGGGAAAATCCTAAAATCTTTTCCAAAGGATTTTGAGGAGTTCGTGCGCAATTATAATAAGCACAGCATGAGTAAAACCATAGCTAAACTTCATGTCATATTAATTGAGTTTGAGAAATAGCTTCCAATGAAATCTGCTACACCCCAAGTTCTAATGATCAAGGGGGGAAAGGTTCAGAAAGCAAAACAAATGTACGCTAAGGGCAAGAATTTTGGTAAGAGAAAACAAGTTGTGTTAGTCTCAAAACCTTTAAAGGAATTTTTAGCAAAAGGAGCATACGGCTAAAGTATCTAGCTGAGTTGAATGCGAAGAAGAAGCGAGCTAGTTCGACGAGTGCTTCAAGTATCTTTTTTTCGGTAAAAAGGTCATCGCCCCTTGTTAACTTGTATTAAAAACAATAAAAACAGGCAACATGGCTAAAAATGCCAGTTGACTTACAAAACATCCATGCAAAAGCACAACCCAAAACATGAGTGGATAACCACTACCTAATACATTACCCAACTGTAAACATCATAATAATAACTCCTGCTTAATTAATGAAACTGGTAAATCCCAAGCCGTTAGGAATCTCTCGACCCGCCTCGTTTTCTTGAATCTACATGTAAGTAGCTTAAGTCAGACTGTATGAATAATAACTCCAATCAGCTGATCTTTGGACCGTTTCTGTTGACGAAACAACCTGAAATTGCGTTCTTGCCATATAAAGTATGTTGTAGCAGCCAAAACAAGTTTTGACACCACAGCTTGCATTGATTTCTTGTTCGCTATTGGGGGCAAAGCAGCCACGATCGAGTTAAGACAGCTTAACGGAGTTCCAAACCTGTAAAGAATAAAAACACTATAAAAAGAGATGGTTATGTGAGTCCGATTGTGAGTCGCAGAAGGGACAACTCAAAGCACCGTTCAAGCCATTTACATCCCATTGTGACATCAGATCTTGTGTCTTAAGTTTGCGACTAAAGATCAGCCACAAAATGAAAGAGTGCCGAGGAATATGTTGACTAAACCAAACGATCGGGTACCAGGGAACACAGAAATTGTTTGGCCTAAAATCTTTCCATGCAACACTTACAGAAAACTCCAAAAGATTATTATTACGGTCTCTCCATAGAAGTTTATCACGAAAATCATTTAGAAATGGGACTTGTAGTGCATGAAAAGCCGAATCCCAACCAGCAGGCCATTTCCAAGAATCATTACTGATAAGATCAGAAACCTTATCATGGAGACTAAAACCAGCTCTATTAATAGTCCTAGCAGATACATGGTTAACAAGAGGGCCAATCGGACACCAAATGTCATACCAAGCCGATGCAGTTAATCCATTTCCAACAGAAAACCACAGGTGGTTATAGATAAGATCTCGAACCTGAAGTATTTTCCTCCAACACCAGAAAAGTGATCCTATAATAGGAATCTCCCATAATGTCTTTCCTTTCAGCTTATAGGAGTGAATCCATCGAACCCATAAAGAATCCTTTTTTGTAACAATGTTCCAAATATGAGCAGAAATAAGTGCAATATTAAAAGATTTAATACCTCTAATACCCAAATCGCCCTCCTCTTTTGGAAGACATACCGATTCCCAAGCAACCTTAAATTGACCCCTTCCACTTTCTCCACCCTTTCAAAGAAAATCTCGCATCAATCTTTCAATTTCATGAATGACACGTGCAGGGAGAATGAAAGCGGATGACCAATAGACGTGCAATGAAGCAATAACCGAGTTAATAAGCTGTAGACGACCTGCAAAGGATAAAAATTTATTCTTCCAATTTTCAAGCCGATTTTGTACTTTATCAATCAGCTCTCGACAATCCCGATATCAAAGTCTAGAAGTCACCAAGGGAAGTCCCAAATACTTTACCGGTAATGTTCCTTCCACAAAAGGTAGAACATTTAAGATCTCTAGCTTAATATGATTTAGTACATTACAAAAGTAAGCAGTACTGTTAGGTAAGCCAGGCGCTAAACCAGAAACCTGTTTAAATTCATCCAAAGCTCGAGCAATCACTTTAGCAGAGTCAACATCTCCATGCATGAATAGAAATAGATCATCCGTAAAGCATAAATTTATAATATGTTGATGCTCACATTCTTTATGATAAGTAAACTGACCCGAAGTAAGAATCTGTCTCTTAGTGATAAGAGTTAAAACCTCCATCACCAAGATAAAAATATAAGGTGACAAAGGGTATCCTTGCCTAAGCCTTCTTTTCCCTTGAAAAAAACCCGTGAATTGAACCATTTATACTCAATGAAAAAGAGACGGTGGTAACACATTCCATAATCCAAGAAACCATACGCGGATGGAAACCAAAACCAAGCAAACTTTTCCTAAGAAAATCCCAGTTGACAGTGTCATAAGCCTTCTGAATATCCACTTTAAAAGCACTTCTAGGCGTAACTCTATCAAGATGGTAGTTGTGCATAAGCTCTTGTCTTAATAAGATATTATCAGTAATCCGACGCCCAGGAATAAAAGCAGACTGGTTGTCACAAACTAACTCATTCAAACAATCTTTCATCCTTTTTGCTAGAATTTTTGTAATGCATTTGAACAAAACATTACATAAAGCAATAGGCCGGTAATCAGTAACTTTAGATGGAGATATTACCTTGGGAATTAAGGCAATAGTCGTGTGATTTAGTTCTTTAAGTAAGTTACCCGAGAAGAAAAATTATTTAATGGCTTTGATAACATCCGATCCAACAATATCCCAGGAAGCTTTAAAGAAACCTGCAGAAAAGCCATCCGGACCAAGAGATTATCATCCCCTATAGAAAACATAGCATCTCTAATCTCCTCATTAGAAACATCTCTAATCATGGTAGAAACTTTTTCTTGAGACAAACGTTGAGTAAAAGGATCAATAGTGTTAAGGCCCGCAACAGAATGGGTTTGACCAAGAAACTGTGTATAGTGAGCAAGAAAAGCATGAATCACATTCTCGCTAGTAAGAAAACTACCCTCTGAATCTGCCACCATATCAATACGATTCCTTGCATCTTTACTTTTCACAAATTTATGAAAATAAGATGAGTTTGAATCCCCCACCCTCAGCCACTCAACTTTCGCCTTCTGTTTTAAAAAGCGTTCTTCATTAATTAGAGCATCATTAAAAGCTTGAAAGTAGGCAGCATGTTGTTCTCTCAGGAGATCATTAAAAGGATCCAAATCCAAAGCTTTCTGTACCTCATCTAATTCTGTCCTAAGGACATTAACATTAGAGTGTAGGTTTTCTTTTTCATACATGAGCTTACGGAGTGGTTTTTTCAAACCCTTGAGTTGCTTAACCACACGATACATATAGAAACCAGTAACATCTTGAGCCCAATTTGACGAGACCACCTGCTTTGAAATCTGCATTATGAATCAAAACATTAGAAAAATTGAACGGTTTAGGCTTGAACTTTGATTTCATGAGAAGACGTAATATTGCTGGTGAATGGTCCGAAATACGATAAGGTTGAAAAACCACCACAGCACCAGCAAAAGCGTCAGTGAATTTAGTATTTTCCATAATTCGGTCTATCTTTTTTAACAAGCCAAAATCACCTCTAGGTTTTTGATTCCAAGTAAAATGTAAACCAACTTTGTTTACATCAGAAACTTCAATGTTCTCAACACATTCTCTGAATTCCCTCATCGCAATATCCATATTTTAGCTACCCATTGATTTATCTTCTTGTTTCAGAGCAACATTAAAATCTCCAAGGATACACCAAGGTTTATTATGAGCAAAAACACTAAAAATACCCAAGCTTTTCCAAAGATCACAACGTTGAATATATGGATTATGGGCATATACAAAAGAACACATGACTATTTTCTTATCCTTTTTCAATACAACCTGAGTATGCATAACTTGATTAGTTTGAGATATAACCATAACATCAACAATGTCAGGATCCCAACCCAATACATTCCGAGACCCCTTATCACATAAGCTAGCGTTAGAGGTCCAATTCCATCTGAAGAAAACTTTGGAACACATAGACTAAAGCCAGGCTAAAATCACGTGGGATTCTAAAATAGCACAGATACACAATTTATTTTCAAAAATAACCTGTCGAACCTCATTTTGTTTTGGGGCATGGTTCAAACCCCTGATATTCCAAGAAGTGATGTTATACATTGGGAACCTTATTTGCAGGAGTGCTTGCCCCTGTAGCGAAGTGTATTCCCTCAAATTCATCGAGAATGTCCTCAACTTCCTCATCATTACTTATATCATCATATGGCATTGCTTTTCTATTATTTCCAGCAGGTTTCTTTGTCATAAAACCACTTGGTACATTCTCCTCATCCTCATTCAGAACATCAAATGGATTACTAGTACTAATACCCGTTTTATGCCCATGATTACTTCCACCTGAAGTTGAAAGCTTACTTGATTTATTAGTGTCACACCCCCAAAATATTTTATTTTGCGGAAACGGAAGGTGTGAACAAATAAGGAAATCACAACACAATTTATAATAAACAACCTCTATAATGAGACGTTTTTAGAAAATTTCAAATATAATGTAACACCCCATCGTTGGCAGAAACATGAGGTGTCATAAAAAGTACAGCATGACATGGAATTACATAGATACTGCTAAATGAAGTAGAATCTAGTAAATATATTCCCAAAAACATGAGTTCAAAGTCATAACAGTGCTAAAATAGCTTATTACAACCAGATCCAAAAAGCAATAAACCAAGGCATGTAGCCTTAAAGTCTGACAATAATCAATGGAGCATAAATCTCTGAAGTCCAGTCCTAGCATAGTAGTCTTTTTCCCTAATTAGTCTGAGTACCTGAAAAGTATACTAAAACGTGTCAACGTAAAGGTTGGTGAGTTCGTAGGTTTTTGTCAAAAAGTCTAGTTGAAGAAATAAGTCTTTTGTCAATTCTTTTAAGTCAAAATACGTATTTCTTCAATATATAACGAGCAGAGTTACACCATATAAGTCAAAGTACTCAAGCCTCAAGCCCACGTCTCAAATTCACTAGTCTCAAAGTCTCAAAGACTCAACGTATCAAAGTCCGGCCTTACGGTACCTGCCTTAGTCCAAAGTCTCAAGTCTCCAATACACCCAAAAAGCGCGTCAAATAAGCACATCATAAAGCACAACAACAAACACATAATCACACACATACAACAAGACAGAAGCACGTCAAATGGCATAAATAACTCTATACGCACAAGCTCAATATTGAACATAAACATAAATTGACAAAACTGTTTAAAAAGAACAAGTATACTTTTCACCCAAAAAACTTGTAAAAAGAGGGGCTACGAAACTCACCTGAAAGCAGCACAAGTATAAATACCCTAAGTCAACGAACAAGGACAGGAACAGTCAATACACTCGAAACACGCCCAATATCTGTCCAACTATCCTACATTGTCCACAAGGCATCCAGTAAGTACCTACTTAATTGCACAAGTCCATGTCCTATACTAGTGTCTTAGGAAATGCCATTATGTCTCGTCAAATGTCATAATATATATTAATCATCTTGTCCTCGTGATTTGTCCAATTTAAATACTTCTTTTAATAATGTCACATTTAATATTTATATCTTGTCAAATATTCATATGGAACATCATAATATAACATGTTAAGTCCGGGAAATAGTATGATTTAATTAGTCTTTTCGAGTCCATTAATCTTTGTTATATATATATGTACACATTTGTTCTTATTAAATTAATCCTTGTATATATATGTGTATATATAAAATTGTCCATTTTAATTAATCCGTATATATATATACTTAGGGTCAATGTCCATAATAACTTCGATTTCACGTCATTTTGGATCCAATTATACTTTCACTTTGACCAAGAAAACTCTAGGTTTGACTTTAACAAACCCTAATTTTGACTTTTCAAAATCCTTATCTAATTTTGACCATAAACCTAAATCAATTTTGACTTTGACTAATAAGAAAACTAATCAAACTATTGACCAAAGGGCCAAAATAGACATACAATAATTCTGCCCTTTGACCGGTGTTGACCGGCTCAAACCCAAAGACAAATCTAGATCCAAACACAATTACCAATTCAAACCACTTTTACAACCCGCATCTAAGCTAGATCTAATCGAAAACCAACAAAACAACTCGAAAATTACATGTTATTCACGAATTTAATAAATGTCGAATTTATATATATATTTTCGGATCTCATAGGACATGAACAAGAACCATACCAACAATATGAAGTTTTTCGGATTAAAAGATTTCGGATCCTTTGGTTTTCGGGTCTATTGTTTCCGGATTCGAAGAGATTTTGGATTTCCCTTTTCGGATTTAAGAGATTTTCGGCTCAAACATCTCAGATCTAAAGGTTTTCGCATATATATGTATATATATTCCAAAATTAAACCGAAAAATATATATTTTTGTCAAGAAATTTCGGATCTATGAACATATACCAAACACAACCGAGTATATATTTTTTTATTCAAAGAATTCATATCTATATATGTATTTACATATATATAACTGAAAATATATAAAATATACAAACTTTTAGTTTTTAGAGAACAGGAAGAACAAGAAGCCGATTTATATATATATATGAAAGAAATTCGTGACTTTTGATGAAGAATACCCTTTTAGATGCAAAGATATTGCCAAAACTATAAAGAAAAGAAGAAAAGATGAAAAAAATATGAAAATAGGTGGTACTTTGTGGTGGCGGCTGGCGGTTGTATGGTGGTTTAGGGTGGTGGCCGAGAAAAGAGAAAGGGAGAGAGAGAGGGACGGTTGAGGGAGGAGAGAAAGAGAGGGAGGAGTGTGTGAAATGGAAGATTAGGGTTAGGAGTCTACGCATTCCACTTAATTTGGCACTTCCACAAGACAACTAGTATTCCACCTGTTTTCGAGTCTACGCATAATTTTTCTAATTTCTAAATGCTCAAAAAGCCTAAATAAAACATAAGTCCACCTATTCCGTCGAAAAAAAATCTTAGTCTAATGACGTACATAAACGAAACAAACTAAAGCGACCTGAAAGTACTTCAAAAAATACGCTCAGATGACTGTTGTCACAGCATTACCCCGTTAAAGGAATTTCGTCCCGAAATTCAACTCGCACTAGTCCTATTAACCAATTGGGGGTATTTTGTCTTATAATGATCTTCCCATTCCAAAGTATACCCAGTCCATCGTTTTTGAATTCCAATGGACTGTAATCCGAGTATACTTGATATTTTCTTTAATTTCTACACCTTGTGATCGACAATCTCAAAAGGCTCTTCAAGGAAGTTAAAGTTATCGTCGATGTGGATTTCATCTACAGGCACATGACATTCCTCAATGGCTAGACATTTCCGAAGATTCGACACATGAACACGTCGTGAACTCCCTCAAGCTCCTAAGAGAGACTCAATCGATAAGCTACATTACCAACTCTTTCGAGTATTTTAAAAGATCCGATATATCGTCGTCCGAGCTTTCCACTCTTGACAAATCTAACCATTCTTTTCCACGGGGAAACCCTAAGAGGTACATGATCCCCAACACTAAATTCTAAAGGTCTACGTTTCACATCAACATACTTCTTTTGTCGTTCACGTTCTAATCTAAGTCGTTTCTTAATTTGAATTATTTTCTCTACGGTCTTTTCAATAAGCTCAGGTCCAACCAAATGACTATCACCAAAGTCGGCCCACGCGACAGGCAATCTACATTTCTGTCCATACAATGCCTTGAAAGGTGCCGTATTACTACTCTCGTGTATCATAAGAACATTCTATTAAATGTAGATGGTCATCCTGGTTACCTCCAAAGTCTAGGACATAGGCTCTCAACATGTCTTTTAAAGTCAGAATTGTACATTCACTCTGATCATCGGATTGAGGATGTACACCGTACTCATATCTATTCTATCCCAAAGGCCTTCTGAAACCCTCGCCAGAATTGAGAATTAAAGCGAGTATCTTTGTCCGAAATAATTGAAATCGGTACGCCATGCTTCGACACGACTTCCTTTGCATACTTTCTCACCAATTTCTTGGTGGGGTCCTTTTTCACGAATGGCCAAGAAATGAGCAGACTTTGTCAATCTATCAACGATCACCCATATCATATCACGACTCTCCTTTGTCCTGGGTAGTTTGTAATGAAATCCATAGTCACACAATCCCACTTCCATTCAGGGATTTCTAATTGTCTGACTAATCCAACAGGCTTCTGATGTTCTGCTTTCACTCATAAACACGCCAAGCATCGACTTACAAACTCAGCAACATCCTTCTACATGTCGGCCCACCAATACAACTCACGCAAGTCATAGTACACCTTATCAGCACCCGGATGTATCGAATACATTGAAGTATGAGCTTCGTTCATGATCAATGTTCTCAAATCACCAGTGAAAGGAACCCATAGTCTATCCACAAAATACAAGCCGTCGTCGTCTCTTTTATCCAAATGTTGTTCAATACCTCTTAATTCCTTCTTAAGAAGTTCTTCAACACTAGCAACCACTGACTGTGCCTCTATAATCTGATCTCTAACACTTCTTTGCACTTTGATACTCATAACACGTACTCATCTAGGTCTAATTCTTTCCTTACGGCTTAGAGCGTCAGCCACTATATTAGCTTTTCTTAAATGATAACGAATGTCACAATCGTAGACACTAAGTAACTCAAGCCATCTCCTTTACATCATCTTCAGATCTTGCTGCTATATGTAGCAAACTTTTGTAATTCGTGTAGATTACACACTTGGTTCCATACAACTAGTGCCTCCAGCACTTTAATGCAAAAACCACTACTCCTAACTCCAAATCATGAGTTGTGTAGTTCTTCCCATAAACCTTTAATTGTCGCGAAGTGTACGCGATCATTTTGCCCTTTTGCATGAGGACACAACCTAATCCTTGACACAATGCATCGTTGTACTCAATAACTTTCAGGAGATGAGAAGCTCTGTGAAGTAAAAGAAAAAAGTACACTACAAAATCATCTGATCCTTCAGGCAGACTTAAAATCGGCGCATTGCACAACCTATCTTTCAAAATCTGAAACGCGTTTTCTTGTTTCTCGCCTCTAATATACAATCTGTCTTTCTGTGTCAACTGTGTTAGCGGCAGCATAATTTATTTTATTTTATCTTTTTTTATTTATATATATTTTTTATAATGAACCTTCTATAATAACCCGCCAGAACAAGAAACTGTCAAATCTCAGTCGGCGTCTCAGGCGTTCTCCAATTCTTAACTGAATCAATCTTGCTAGGATCTATATGTGTTCCATCCTTGCTCGCAACATGTCTTAAAAAGTGTACCTCATTCAATCAGAATTCACATTTGGAGAACCTTCCATACAGTTTTTCCTTCCATAACATCTTCACTACCTTTCTCAAGTGTTCAATATGTTCCTCTTTTGTCGTCATTAACCACGATAACAAACTTGTCCAAATACGGTCGACACACTCTATTCATCAAGTCCATGAAAATTGTCAGAGCGTTAGTTAATCCAAAGGGTGTAACAACCGCCTTAGAAATAATTTAAATAAATCCATGATATGTTCTAGTTTCGAATATGTGCTCACATGAAGGTCTATTCAATCTTAAATCTTAAATTATAAGACGAGTCTATGGTCTATTGTGACAAGAATATTAGGTTTCAAGTCGTAAGCGGTTGTATTCAAGAAATTCTAGTCCGAAAATGTTTCATTTAGACCCTACATTTATTAGAATCATTAATTAAGGGAAGACTATAAAAGGGTTAGAAAACCCCATTTTCCATTTCTTCACCATTTTCTCCCCATCTCACCTCTCTCTCTCTCTAAAAACACACACATACATTCACCATCTTCACCTACAAAATTCATCATTTGATTTTGAGTTGTTAAACCAAGATTTCTTGCATTTTTAGCTTCTTTGTGATAATCAAAACATATTTCTAGTATCGATTTTCAGGTAACAACAACAAATTTTGAGATTTTCATCAAAATAAAAGTTTACTTTTCAAGTGTATGTTCTTGATGATTTGGTCCATTTTTGGTGTAAAAATCGTGTTAAAAGTTAGTGGGTTTGTGTCTAAAAGTGTTTAGTAACCTTTTCGTGATCAAATTTGGGTCGTAAACATTTTTTAATATTCAAAACCCTCGTTTTTGTTAGAACAGTCTCAAATTCGTCCTAAAAACACTTAAAACGAATTTAGTATCCTAGAAACGAATTTAAGTCTTCCAAAACGAAGTTAAGCCTCAAAACGAACTTAGCAAACGAATTTAGCTCCAAACGAAGATAGCCAAACTTACGAAATTAAGTGTCAAATTCGTTTAGCCAAACCTTACAAATTTAGCCCTCAAACGAACTTAATCTCCAAACAAACTTAAGTCCTCAAACGAATTTAATCCTATCTTCGTTCAGATACACCTTACGAATTTAAAGTCTATTTTCGTTCAAGCATACCTTACGAACTTAAAGCTATTTTCGTTCAACTACACCTTACGAATTTAATCTTCGTTCAGCTACACTTTACGAATTTAAACCCTATTTTCGTTAGTTGTAAAAATCAGATTTTATACTTAGTTGTAATCCAAGTCTATCATGTACAAGGAAACGCTAATTAAGGTATAATTAAGACATATTCAATCTTGTTTAACAGAGTGCGAGTTCAAAGACGTTCATTACGAGTCTAGTGTATGAAAAACACTTTTGAGTCAAACGTTTAAAGATCCTTAGTGAACCAAATCATCAGTACATCAAGGACACTTAGTGAATAAATAATCACGAGAACTAATACATGTATCCATCTATGCTCAATGGTTTGTGATTAGGTTGACATCAAGACATACTTGGATTCGAGTAGATATATTTTACTATATCTGTGCTTATACTCTGTGCTCATAGAACTACGTTGTAGCAGATCACTGTGAGTCTTCGTAGCCCCTTTTTACTTATGCTTTGGGGTGAAAGGAATACAAACGTGTTTTTTTTTCATATATGCCGTAACTTCCTTCTTTGGTTATTCGATGGCTATTTGACTACTTTATGATAATGATACATACTAGCCATGTCATGATGATGACTGTAAGTGCACGATTGATATACTAGCCATGTCATGTTGATGACTGTAAGTGCACGATTGATATACTAGCCAGGTCATGACGATGACCATAAGTGCACGATATACATACTAGCCAGGTCGACTGTAAGTGCACGATTATACTCTACTCATACTTATGTAACATGAACATGTCATGCCACTTCATACCAACTATTCGTGTATTCTCATTTAGCGGCATAAAACTATTTACTCAAACGATGAATGTATCAAGAAATTATTCAAGGAAACTATTATGATTCAAATGAGATTTCAAGCAAACATATATGTTCTCAAACCTACGAACTCACCAACCTTTGTGTTGACTCTTTTAAGTATTCCTTTCAGGTAATCAAGCAAATCGTGGCTAGGATTGGTAGCATGGGACTTGTAGCAGACTTCAGGATTTAGGATTTGGAGTTTTGCTTGCATTCTTATGTGATAGATGGCAATATGCCTAACTGTTTCCCCTGCGTGGGAACTTATCTTACTATTTGTTTGAATGATGTAGAACTTATGTTTGACATTTATGTTTGGGAACTATGATTTGTGATTTGAACTATGTAAGCGACTATTTATGTTTAATCTATGAACTCATTTAACTTTTCCTATGTAACATCCATGTGCGCGTGTGCTTTATCTTACATCCCGAGTTTTCTGCCTAGTCGGGGTGTTACAAAGGGCATCACTGTAAATTCGAATCGTCTGTATATCTTGTCCTAAAAGCGGTTTTTGGTATGTCATCCTCATGTATACGTAATCGATGATACCCTGACCGTAAGTCGATCTTTGAGAAACACCTTGCACCATGGACTGATCGAATAGATCATCAGTCCTAGGAAGGGGATAACGGTCCTTCAATGTTAGCATATTCAGCTGACGATAGTCGATACACATACAAAAGGAATCATCCTTCCCTTTGACGAATAAAACACGTGCTCTCCACGGCGACTAACTAGGGCTAACAAATCCCTTGTCTTGAAGTTCTTCTAGTTGTACGACCAACTCTTGTAATTCAGTCGTCGCTAATCTATAAGGAAATTTTGCTACTGGAGTTACGTTAAGAACAAGGCTAATACGAAAATCAAGTTATCGAGACAGAGGTAAACTAGGTAAATCATCACGAAAAACATCCAGATAGTTACGAACGATAGGGACATCGGTCAAGCTAACCTCATTTGCAGACGCACTCGTAACACAACCCTCAAAAGACTCAGATCTCTCGCTCTTAATTCCTAGTATCTCGCCATTAGGTAAGGATAAGAAGATGGGTTATGTAGAAAAACTTTAGCGTTGATTTCTCATGGACCATGAAAAAGATAAGAAATGGTGAAAGTTACAACCCTTTTGGAACCTAATCTTCTAAATCAAAAGTTATAAAGGAATTCTAATAATTTTTGCACTACCTAGTATCGTCGCAACGAACAAAGACATCCAGTCCATACCAATAATAACGTCAAAACTCCCCTTTTCAAAAGGTACTAAGTCAATAACAAAAGCATAGTCAATTAGAACTAATGTGCATGAACGAACGACCCGGTCTAGTCTAACTAGCTCCCAGTTAACCATTTGTACATCAATATATATATATGTAAGACTCGGTCTAATATTCAATAAGGAAACGAAACTAGTCACAACAAAACTATAATCAACCCTCGAGTCAAAAGAACAGTAGCATAAAGATCATGGAGAAGAAGTTCCCTGTACAACAATCGAATCGTTATGAGTCTCTGTTGCATTTAGTACGTAAGTACGACCTCTAGCAGCTTGAACTTGATCGCCTCTATTTTGACGGTCCAACAATCTATAGTTGATTAGGATGAATTTCCACTTGAACCTTTCGCCCAACACACTAAACCAAATCATCAGTCACAACCTCAGATATCAATACAGCCTCTTCTAAGGTAAGCGGACGAACAACAACCATAGTCGACCTAACCTGTGGGAACAACCTACGAAGATACTTTCTCGATTCCTTTGTTCTCGGGATTAACCAAATATGAAACAAGCCTTGACAATTCATTGAAATGTGTAGCGTAACCAACATGATCAGCAGCAATCATCTTATGCTCCAAAAGTTCTCGATATAATCTTATCAGTTCAGTTGCCATACAGAATTTTCTCGTCGACAACTCCTTAAAACTTTAACATGGCATCGCTTCGGCCACTACTCTGCCACTGGCTCGACACTGACCATTCCGCCAAGACAGCACATCCCAATTGACGAATTTTTTACATAACCCTCTGAACAGGAGTACACCCACTAATGCCAATCATAGCTTCCATCTATCTAACCCTTGAATAAACTTGACTTCTCCACTTTTGCCGTCATAATCTTGCACACCACAAATCTTGAAGTTTTTGTAAGTAAACATATCACACCACTTATGGGCTTTCTTAGTACATTTCCAATACGAACTCTCTCGTCAGCATCTTCATAGTATTTACTAGTCTCTTCATTCACTGCTTCCTCATACTGTGCATCCTCAGCTTCATTATTAGTCAACCCTTCATTCATCGCATTTCGTGCTAGGATAACATTGTCTACTTGAATAATCACGGCAATCGTCTTCGTTTGCAGTAGCTCTTATCTCACCGTTATTCCACACACGTTTGTATACCTCTAGAACATTAGTCGCGAAGATTGGTTGAAAATGTCAATATCTATGTCCCATGTTACACTCAGCAAGCTCTCTCGTCTTATGGTCTAAGGGATGCTATCTAGAACTTAAACTAGTCATGTTGTCCACGTCAATGCAATACATATATATACTAATAATATATAACCCCAAATCGCAGTTAAAATGTGATCCGAATCTAACACCTACATCCGTTGCACTAGTGGTGTATGTATATAGGGTGTATCAGCGGCTAACCCTCCACACCCCTAGTACATCTAATGCAAGGTCGGATCACGGTACTGGTATGCTCTCTAGGCATTGGTCGGGTATGTATACAGGGTGTACCAGCGGCTAACCCTCCACCTAACCAACACCCATTAAGCAGCTGAGGGTAGTTACCACACTCTCACTACAATTGCAATCACTGATGTCAATAATGGTCGCAAGGCATGGCGGTAATCATAGAACAGTTGATCAGGCTTTTCTATCACTATCGTTATGCGATACTAGGTAGCGCCATCACTTCATCTTGCTCTAAAATACATAAATAATCACAATAACACCGAAAGCACACAGTCACCACAAGTACACAGTCACCAAATGACAACCATAGATAAAATAAACACATGGATAATAAGTCTCAATAGGATATGAACTCAAAATATAAGCGACGTTAGCACGTCTAGAATGCATCTATGATTCCTATCGTAAATGCTTTACGGGGTTCTTAGGTTATAGTCTAGGCTTTTCCACCTAATTCTCTACAACCACGGCTTTGATACCATTCTGTAACACCCAATCGTTGGCGGAAACATGAGGTGTCATGAAAAGTATAGCATGACATGGAATTACATAGATACTGCTAAATGAAGTAGAATATAGTAAATATATTCCCAAAAACATGAGTTTAAAGTCATAATAGTGCTAAAATAGCTTATTACAACCAGATCCATAAAGCAATAAACCAAGGCATGTAGCCTTAAAGTCTGACAATAATCAATGGAGCATAAATCTCCGAAGTCCAGTCCTAGCATAGTAGTCTTTTTCCCTGATTAGTCTGAGTACCTGAAAAATATACTAATACGTGCCAACGCAAAGGCTGGTGAGTTTGTAGGTTTTTGTCAAAAAGTCTAGTTGAAGAAATAAGTCTTTTGTCAATTCTTTTAAGCCAAAATACGTATTTGTTCAATATATAACGTGCAGAGTTACACCATATAAGTCAAAGTACTCAAGTCTCAAGTCCAAATCTCAAAGTCACTAGTCTCAAAGTCTCAAAGACTCAACGTCAAGCCCTAGTTTGTTATTTCTTTTTCCTGATTTCTTACCTGGTCTGTAATCGCGGCTACCTTGTGTAGTTTAGCTAGATTAGTCCGGACTTGTTAAGGGATTAAGGTGATTGATTTACAATTTAGGGTTTTCTAGGGTTAGGGTTTTGTTGCTAGCTTATTTAGATTGGTGGTTTCCTTGGTCATTGGTTGATTTGTTTTCCTTGTTCATGTGTATTGTGTGAAGAGAGATAGTATTTACAACATTGATGCAGTTGAAGAACGTTTTAACAGGATAAATGAAAGAACACTTAACATGGGTTCGAATAAAAAGAAAAAGAATTCGAGTCCAAAGAAATCCCAGAGCACAGGTGGTGGTAATTCCACTAATCATGTTACTTGTGATGGGCAATTGAAGGAGGGTCAGCAGATTAAGAATGAGGAGACAGTCCCAAATCCTAATGAAGGAATGAATGATACTCCCCATGCAACTGTAAAGGAGGTACAGTCCGTTGGACTTGATGAGTATGGTTACCCGCTGAACGATACGGAAGATCCATGAGTCTTGAAAAAGGCAGATTCTAGTTCGTATTCAGGTGATGGATTGGCAAATTTAAACCATAATTCTGAATTTAATGATGAGCAAAATACGAATCTTGGGAATTTCATTGCTCCGCCCAATTCTGGAAATGATGAGGGAAAGGATTATCTAATGCATGGTTATCCCGCTTGACGCCTTTAGCTGATAAGAATGAGACGTCAATTTTGACACAGAAAGATGCTAAAAAGGATGGTTTGGAAGAGGATAAATCTGATAAAGGTAAAAAGCATGTGGAATTTGCTCTAAGCGTGGAAGATAAATGTAAAGATGCTGAAGTAAGTAAATTGCCTGATGGGGCTGATCCGGAGAAGCCTTTCTCATATTATAAGGCTGTGCAATCTGAGCCTATCACCAAGAAGAAGGTTAATTTTCGCTCTTTAAGGGTATACTCGAATATTGAGGGTATTGATTTGCTTATTCCAAAAGAGACTATTATTTCAGCTAATAGCAAATATGCTATGGTTGGGTTTTTTCTTGGAAAACGACTTGCTTATCCCGTTGTTGAAAACTATGTAAAGAATGCTTGGGCTAAATATGGGTTTCAGCGTGTTATGATAAATTCATCAGGTTTCTTTTACTTTAAATTTGAGGAGAAATCGGGGATGGATAAAGTGTTGGAATTAGGACCTTGGTTAATCCGTTCAATGCCACTTTTCCTAAAAGAATGGACGCCCTATTTTAGTATGTCAGATGTTAAAAAATTGCCTGTATGGGTCAAATTACATAATATACCACTTGTAATCTTTAATGAAGATGGACTTAGCATGTTGGCGACCAAGATTGGAAGACCAATGGCTTTGTACTGAATCATGGGGACGTAGTAGTTATGCAATGGCACTTATCGAGTTGGATGTTGAAAATGATATTAAATCGGAATTGATTGTTGGAATCCCTAATTTGGTTGGAGATGGTTTTTCGAAACGAGTTATTCAAATTGAGTATCAATGGAAACCGCCTCATTGCGCTACATGCAAGGTGTTTAATCATGAAAGTGATCAATGTCCTAAATTATCTAGCAAGACTATTCAAGTCGAGAAGTCTAGTAATACTAATCAAGTCAAGAAGTCTATAGATGAGGAGGGATTCGTTTAGGTTTCATGGAGAAGGCAAAAAGGTAAGGTTGTTCAACAGGAGAGACGAATTGAGGGTGTTAAACTAAATAAACCTAAACCAAAAATTATTTATCTGGCTATACCACCTGTTAGTAGTGCTAAATTGCCGGTGATTAATTCAGAGGCTAGTAGTAGTTCACAGAAGAAGGCAAGTAACCCTCTTGTCAGCACTAGCAACCCATTTTTTGTTTTAGGTGATGATTTAGGTGGGGAAAATGGTGGGCTTTCTTCTTCGGCCCCAGGTGGAGACTTGGCTGGATTGGATACAATCCAGAAATTTAATAAGGCTTTTGGTGTGCCTGATTCAGATGATGAGGTTGAAAACATATATGACGAACATGTTTCAGTTAAGGTAACGGGTGGTGATATAGGGGAAAGCACTCCTGCTGATTGGGTTCCCAATGTTTAATATTGCAGCATGGAATATTAGGGGTTTGAACCAAGTCCCTAAACAAAAAGAGGTTCAGCAGGTTATTTCTGATAATCAATTGTGTATGTGTGCGGTTTTGGAATCACATGTGACTTCTGACAAGCTCCATGATATATGTGCTAAAGTCTTTTGGAAGTGGCATTGGATTTCAAATAGTAGTTATTGTGATAAAGGTGCTAAAATTATATTGGGTTGGAATCCTGATGTTGTTAATGTCATTCATACTCAGGTCATTTTTAAAGTTACTAAAAGGGTGGTTTTGTGTTCTTTTGTCTATGCTCATAATTCTTACATTCTTAGACGTTCTCTTTGGGTTGATTTGTTGAAACACAAGTCCTTTGTTCGTAGTTGTCTGTGGGTATTACTTGGTGATTTTAATGTTGCTTTGAGTTTAATAGATAAGGCTTCAGGTGCTTCTTTACTTGACATAGCCATGCGTGATTTTATGGAGTGTGTAGTTGATCTTGGTATTATTGATGTTATTATGCTCGGTTTGCAATACACTTGGATTCAAAAGCCTAGGGGTGGTGTTGGTCAATTCAAGAAGATTGATAGAATTATGTCGAATTTGGAATTTTGTGATACTTTTGTAGGATAGACTGCTATTTTTTCAGCCCTACAGAATTTCAGATCATACACCAGCAGTACGAAGTTTAAACCTAAACATTTTAAGTTTTCTAATCTTCTGGTTAATATAACAAAGTTTAAAGATGTTGCTAAAGCTTGGAAATTGGAAGTGTCGGGGCATGCTATGTACTGTTTGGTTCGAAAACTTAAGGCTACTAAGAAACCACTTCGTAAGCTGCTACGTGACTACGGTAATGTACATGACAAGGTTGATAAGGTGCAATTAGCTTTAGATAAGGAACCTCACAATGCTCTTTTAAAATAGGAACATGCGGTTCATTTAAGTGCCTTTACTGAGGCTTTGCTCGATGAAGAAAGGTTTCTCAAACAAAAGGCAAAGGTTGATTGGCTCAATGTGGGGGATTCGAATTCTGCTTATTTTCACAAGGTAGTTAAGTCTCTGATATCATCAATTTTATACATATTTTTTTTTGGTAAAGGGGAATTTAAACCCCGATAAGCTTTTATATATCACCCAAAACAGTTATTACAAGTAATATGGCAGAAGTACCATATTAGTTTATACATACGACATGCCGTATGCATATATCAAGCAAAACTAACATGCTTAAAAGCATGTACTCAACTACTTTAACATGCTAGATAAGACAAAGTGGAAAATACAGCATACATCATAATCTAGTAAGTAGTACGGCCCTAACTGGTTAGCACGAACCAACTTACATCTTCGGTATATTCCATGCTTCCAAAATGCTCCGTCCTCGCGTCTTCCTCTTGATCTTCAAGGTCACCAGTTTCAATCTAACAGTTGACACGATTTAAGTCCCGCAATTGATTAACAATTCTTTCATTTAGGGTAAATAACCTGTTGCTTCACTCTTGCCATATAAAGTATGCCGTAGCAGCTACAAGTAATTTCCCAATAACCACTCTTGCTAATTTCGAATTATCAGCAAGAATAGCTTGCAAAATATTCTCCCAACTGCACGAAACATGCTGAATCATAGCAAGAGGGTGTACCAAGTTCCAAATCTGTGAAGAATAGTCACATTCGAAGAATAAGTGTTCATGAGAATCAGGACCACGTTTGCACAAAGAACAACACAGCAGGTTTAAGTTAGTGGAGCCACTAACATCCCATTGCCTTAGTTTATCTTGAGTCTAGAGTTTCTTCTTCAAAATTAACCGTACATGGAACGAGTGCCGGGGGATACAGTGAGGGAACCATACCATATCAAACCAATCAACCCATTGTTGGCTCCAACGCAAGGAGTCCCATGTACTACTAGCTGAATACGAAACCTCATTTCCATCCTTGTCAATCCAAAAAATAGTATCTTCCTCATCACGATTTAGAATAGGACCATTCATTCCAATTAAGACTGGAAATAGATCGGACCAAGCTGATGGCCATAGCCAGCTACCATTATTGATCAGATCGCTCACTTTTGCTTCTAGGCTGAATCTAGCTGAAGTAACTTCTCTTGGCGATATATATTTGCATAGTGGACCTATCGGTAACCAAGAATCGTACCAAGCAGATGTCGAGTGTCCATTTCCCATGTAGTATTTGATATGAGGACAGATAGCATCACGCATGAGTAGCATTTTCCTCCAACCCCATTCACTCCCTGCCCGAAGAGGTACATCCCAAAAATTTCTGCCATTAAGTTTGTTCGAGTATATCCAATTCACCCACAAGGACTTTCGTTTGTTAATAACACTCCAAAACGAGACATCATAAGGGCTTTATTAACATCTCGAATTCTTCGTATACCAAGACCACCTTCATTTTTAGGCAAACAACAATCTTTCCACGACACTTTTGCTTTACCTTTAGACATCGGCCCTTGACACCAAAGGAAGCTTCGCATCTTCTTTTCCAAGTCATTAATAATACTAGCAGGAAGAATAAACACCGATGCCCAATAAATATGTAAAGATGAAAGAACAGAGTTAATGAGTTGTAACCTTCTGGCAAACGACAATGACTTGTTTTTCCAATCGCTAATCCTGGCCTCCATTCTTTCAACAAGGACTTTACAATCCTTATGTAGAAGCCTAGACGAGATAAGTGGGACTCCAAGGTAACGAATTGGAAGTTGTCCCTCAGTAAACGGCATAATACCAATCACGGCATGTTTTACATGATCAGGGATATTACAAAAGAACGTCGTGCTTTTTGAGAGACCCTGATTCAAACCAGATGCCTTGGTAAACACACCAAGACCCTCCATGAGCACTTTGACCGAAGCCAAATCACCACGAGCAAATAGGAAGAGATCATCTACAAAACAAATGTTAATAATTTGATCTTTTTTACATTGGTTATGAAACTTAAACGATCCTGTTTCTCGAATAGCCTTCTTCAGAATCAATGAAAGAACCTCCATGACTAGTGTAAAAAGATAAGGAGACATCGGGTCTCCTTGTCTCAGCCCCCTCTCGCCTTTGAAGAAACCATAAATATTACCATTAATGCTAAGAGAGAATGAAGCACTCGTTACACATGTCATGATCGAATCGACCATAATGGTATGGAACCCAAATCCTATCAGGATCGCTCGTAAGAACTTCCAATCAACTGTGTCATACCCCTTTTGTATATCAACCTTAAACGCACATCGAGGATGACCAATCTCCCTATGATAGTTGTGCATTAATCCTTGAGTCAAAAGAATGTTGTCTGAAATACGTCTTCCAGAAACAAAGGCTGACTGATTGATGTCAATGATATCATCCAGCCCACCCTTGATTCTATTCGTGATAATTTTGTTAATGCATTTATACACTACATCGCAACACGAAATGGGTCGATAATCCGTGACCAATCAAGGAGTGGGTACCTTCGGGATTAAAGCTAGAAAGTTTTGAATTATTTCCTTTAGAATTCGACCAATTTTGAAAAAGTCGTGAACAACAAGACATAGAGCTTTCCCCGTTATATCCCATGTTTTCTTAAAAAACAAAGAAGAGTACCCGTCCGGACCCAGAGCTTTGTTGTCATCGATAGAAAAAGAGCTGATTTAATTTCATCATCAGTAACGGCTTGGATCATCATATTAGCTTTGGTACTATCGAGAGTATTAACAAAGACCCCTACACTATTAAACTCTGTCGTTAGCCCTGGCATTCCAAGAAACGATTCATAATGAGCAACTAAGGCCTTTGGGACTTCACCCCCCTCATGATCGATCCCATGAACATCAGTAATCTTGTCAATTCTACTTCGATGATGTTTTGCTTTCATGGAGTTATGGAAATATTTAGTATTTGAATCACCAACCTCAAGCCAATCAATCTTCACTTTTTGCTTTAAAAATTGTTCTTCATCAAGCACAGCAGCTTTAAAGTTCATTAGAATATCTGCTTCCTGTTTACGAAGTCCCTCATTTCCAGGATCAGAGTCAATTGCTTTTTGAGTACGGTCAAGGTCTTCACGAAGAGCTGCAACTCGATTATGAATATTTCCCTGCTTGTAAGAAGGCTACGCATCGGATGCTTTAAGGTCCGAAGGTTATTCACTACTCTGTACATTTTGCAGCCATCAATATTCTCGTTCCAACTAATTTTTACTATGTTCAGAAACTCCTCTTTATGCATAAGAAAATTCGCGAAGTTAAACGCTTTTGGACGTTCTCTTTGTACATTATCGAGTTTTAATACGCATGGGTTATGATCCGAAACTCTATAAGGCTGAAAAATAGCATGTGCAGCAGGAAAGTCTAGACAAAACTGAATATTACCCATTACTCGATCAATTTTCTTCAAGATTCCAACACCCTTTTTAGGCTTCTAAGTCCACGTGTAATGAAAACCGGAACAGTTAACATCCATCACTTCAATATCTATGGCACATTCTTTAAATTCTCGCATTCCAATAGTAATACTAGAAGACCCCGAAAAAGAAACCTCTAAGTTCAATGCCGAGTTAAAGTCACCCAGAAGCACCCATGGATTATCTTTTACAAAAGCTTTATGGACACGAAGGTCATTCCACAAAACTCGTCTTCTATTGTAGTAATTGTCTGCATAAATAAAAGTACAATAAAAAGATTTCTTGTCAAGTTTGTAAACAACCTGCAAATGGATCGCTTGATCCGATTGGCCAAGTACCATCACATCAACGACTTCGGTGTTCCATCCCAAAATTATTCTAGTACCTTTCGCACACGAGTTTTCATTTGAAGTCCAATCCCAACTACGAAAAACTTTTTTACACACATCATACAACTTTGAAATATGTTAAAATTATTATCATTTTCCAATCCCAACTACGAAAAACTTTTATATATATTTATTTTACACGATATCATTTCTTTTATGTTAAAATTATTATCATTTTTATAGACTTTGGTGCTTAATATGTTTTTATTTATGTTGTAGGTTCAATTGATTAAGCAACACAAAGGTGGATCAAAAGATGGTGATATTTAACCGTAAATGAGAGAAGCTTAACAATAAAGGATTTATGTGAAGAATTAGAACAAGTCCATAATGTCAACAGTTTGACTTATACGTGGCTTGGTGTGCAGCATCAACAATGAACAATTGCATGTCAAATTATCAAGTTTAATATTCATGCTTTGACTTTTGGCTACAAATATTTGACCGAGAAATACAATCACGGCTAAAACAAATAAAAGGCTTTTGCATTTGGTCCATGAGGTGACAACAAATAAAAGAGAAAGCCCATCTCTTTTTATGGGCTCGGCTGCACAAGTTTAAGGAGTCTTGAAAGTGAATATATATATATATATATATTTTCTATCCAATACAAGGGTTAGAAGGGTGTGTGTTGGGCGCAGGATTGGCAGCCGCAAAAAGGAGACCTCACTTTTGTGAGGTATTCGACAAGCAGCAACAATTCGAGCAGTTCGATCACTACCTCATCGATAACATTGTTCGATTACTTTACTTTCTTTATTTTAATTATTAGTGTAATATTGCAAGACTTCATTACTATATACAATTATTCTTATGGATTATATTTATTTGATGATTGTTTGTATTTGTTTTGTCATGAGTAACTAATCTTCCTTGTACCCGCTTGGGTAGTAAACATGTCATAGGGTTGTTTGATCTTACTTGCAATTGGTGAACAAAATTTTTATGTTTAATCGTAGATCCATATTTAATTGGGTTTAAATATTGTTTTTATCTTTTATGTTAATTGATTGATAATAGTGATTAGAAGTTCGGAAGAAATCTAAGTCATTGTCAATTGGTTTATGAAACAGTTAATCGGTCTATGATTAACCTAAAGTCGTTGGAGTTCGGAAGAAACTAACGATAAGGATTTTAAACAATTAAATTCACTTTGAATGTGTAAACACTTATGATAGAGGAATCTGATTATGTGAATAAGCAGTTCGGAAGAAAGCTAAGGTTAAATCGTAAAAATCAACTCAGGATCTTAATGCTTAATTGTTTTGAATAGAAATTAAACGCGGAAGCGATAACTATATTTAGAGCAATTGAAGTGGCAAGTATAACGGAAGTTCATCTTGTCTATCTTTTGAGTCGTTCAACAAATGCAAGTAATGTGAGCTGATCCAAGTATGTGTTCCTTTTAAATTATTGTTTAAATACAACAAAAACTTCTCTTTGCGATTAATACTACGGGATTACTAACTTTTTCTACTAACTCTTGCAACGTGGCAACTCGGCCATAAAAACCCCCCCTTTTAATCCGAATTACTTTATTTTAACAATTGCTTACAAAGTCCTTGTGATCGACCTCGGATTTACCGAATTTACTATACTGCATGCGATCGGGTACACTGCCCGTAAGTGTGTTGTAGTCAGTTCTCAATAATTTGTGTTTTATAAATTTTATAACTAGATTTCACTCATCAGTCTCGGGCTGTAAGGAATAGAATTGATATGATACTTGACTCGCAGGGTAATCAACTTGATGGAGATGATGCGACTAATGCTTTTGAGGCTCATTATGTTGGTTTTCTTAGCCAACCAGGTTCGGTTTCAGTTCTTAATTCTAGGGATCTCTTTATTAATAGACTTGATGAGGAAAAGGCTTTAGCAATGGGTGATGTTTCTGAATTGCAAATAAAGCAAGCCATTTTTTCTATGGGGGATGATAAGTCTCCAGGCCTGGATGGTTTTTCGGCAGCTTTCTTTAAAGGGGCTTGGGATTTTGTTGGATCGGATGTCATTAAGGCTGTTCGAGATTTCTTTGTTAGTGGTCGGCCTCTCAAAACTAAATCATACAGTTATTTCTCTTATTCCAAAAGTTGATTCACCTTCTCGCATTAATGATTACCGGCCCATCTCTTTGTGTAATATTATCCTGAAATGTATTAACAAGATCTTGGTGAACAGGTTAAATGGATGTCTTGATGATTTGATTAGTATTAATCAATCAGCTTTTGTTCCTGGTAGAAGGATTTCGGATAATATCCTTCTGACTCAGGAATTGATGCATAATTACCATTTGGATAGAGGACCTCCACGAGCTGCTTTTAAAGTTGACATTCAAAAAGCTTACGATACGGTTGATTGGGGTTTTCTTTATGACATTTTGGTCGGCTATGGATTTCATGCTCGAATGATTCATTGGATAATGGAATGTGTGTCTACCACTTCCTACTCTCTTAGTATCAATAGTATTTTGCATGGGTTCTTTTATGGTCGGAGGGGTTTAAGACAAGGGGATCCTCTATCTCCTTACCTTTTTACCCTTGTCATGGAGATTCTTACTTTGATTATTCATCCAAATGTCAGAAATTTGGACTCTTTTCATTTTCATCCTCATTGTGAAGAAATTAACAATGTTAATTTATGTTTTGCTGATGATCTTTTTATCTTTATAAGGGGGGATGTAGAGTCGGCAAAGGTTGTTATGGATTCCCTTGATGAATTTAAGATGGTTTTGGGCTTAACATCGAGTATCCCTAAAAGTACAGCTTTCTTTTGTAATATACTTAATCATGTAAGATTAGCTATATTTGATGTGCTACCATTTAAGGAAGGGCTATTACCGGTTAAATATTTGGGGGTTTCGTTGGTCTCCTCTAGATTGATGTTGCAGGATTGTAGGATACTTGTTGAAAAGGTACGTAATCGAGTGGATGACTGGAAGAATAAACTCTTATCTTTTGCTGGTCGTGTGTAGCTTATCAATTCGGTTTTGTCTTCTATGCATGTGTATTGGTCCTCAGTGATTATATTGCCTTCTCGGGTTATTCTTGATATTGAGCAGATTATGAGAGGGTTTTTATGGAGTCAGGGCACGTTGAAGAAAGGTAAAGCTAAAGTGGCATGGGATATTGTTTGTCTTCCAAAGGAAGAGGGGGGCCTTGGTGTTCGGAAATTAGAACAGCTTTGATTGCAGCTCATATTTGGCGGCTCCTTTCTTTAGAGCAATCTTTTTGGGTTCAATGGATTCATATTTATAAGCTTTGCGGAAAGAATTTTTGGGAGGTGAAGGCTACGGGTAATATGTCATGGAGTTGGAGGAAAATATTTCAAGTGCGTCATGTTGTGCAGAAACATTTTTGGCATCAAATTGGAAATGGTCTTTCAACTTCTGCGTGGTTTGATATGTGGTCTAATGATAGTCCTCTAATTGACAAGGTATCTCCTAGATTAATTGCTAATGCTGGTTTTCAATTAAATGCACGAGTGTCGGATGTGGTGGTTAATAATTCTTGGACCTGGCCGATCTCTTAGGCTGATCGTTTTGATCCTGGTGCTCCTCCAACGCTTTATCCAGAAAGGCAAGATGTTGTT